>NC_056746.1:955837912-955980412 GCF_019279795.1 Protopterus annectens
TTAGCCTAGTAACAATCTATGAATCTTAATATAGCAGGATGTCAAACTTGATTACAATTCTATTACATCCCACACAATCCTGCTGCATACAAATTCTAACTCTGAGAATACTTCAGAGTACTATGAACTTCAGGCCAACTTTATATTAACAAGTTTTACAAACTTAGTCTGCTCTTCCAAGGATCACAAGTGGAGCCCTTCAACTTTCAGTGGGAAACTGTCTGCAAAGTATAATAAACAGTTTATCCACAACAAGGTTGGGTAACTTAATGTTTCTTCACATTCAAAAGTAGTCATATTACAACACTATGGCCTTTCTATTTCTTAAATAAAAATAGAATTTTTCTAATCCTGAGAAGTCTAGGGACAAAACATGACAGGATTTCTAAAGATGGTTTGTACTGAGAGGCATATATAAGCTATATAGCTAACATTATTACACAGTAAATATTTCTGTCAGGCATAGCCAAAACAGTATAAAAGATGTTTACTTCTAAGAGAAAGATATATAATGTGAATATTACTAATCACTGCTAAGGAGTCAAAACTATAACAAACTAAAGCAAATGTCTAGGGCTCAGCTCTTACAACTAGAGTATTCAGTGGTGGTGGCTGCTCTAAAGGAAATAATCAGGAATGAAGGCAGAACGAAAGCTTCACAACCATTATATTTTTTATGACTGCTAAGGACTTTGGAAGCTGAGATGAATGTTAAAAGGGATAACATTACCCAGATGTAACGAATGCTCTGAAAACAGAAAGGAAGGAAATGTTATGAACTTATCTACAAATTATGCATATTTTCATAATGGTTAATGTAACATAAATAATCCAAGACAGGATTCATATATAAGGTCAAACTTGCTAATCCTGTGTAAGCATTCTGCACACAGAATGCTCATATGTGATGTGACTGACAATACTTTTTTTTTCATTTTTTTCATAGTTCAATTTCTTACAAATTTTATTCCAGAGTTACTGGCTTTATAATTATGAGTGGCCATGATGGAAATACTGTACATGTTAATGTTAGTTAAGTGTGTCACTGGGAGTGTTTTTCCACTGCTGTGTTGTTTAAAAGTAAATATAACATTTTAAAAACACATGACTTAAGATAGTGGTGCAGTATTAAGTAATAAGAGTGTAACTTGACATGCTTGTAGATCATTACATGCTTAGAGTGCTGTGATGCAGCTGACTGTCACATTACGTCTGACCAATATTCACTGGTGAATTTCTTCCATTTTATTACCAGTCAGGGAATCGTTTGAGTCAAGTGACACAGTAGAAGACATCAGCCCACTTTCAGAGGAGGGTTCACAGGGTCCATCCATATCAGAGCTGAAGGCTTTCTCTCAGGGTCCTACTGAAAGAAATACATCACTAATTCCTAGCCCTCCACTGGTTCCACTTATGCAGTGTAAGGCAGTCTACAGAATAAGCAAAGCTACATCAGGTAAGTAATGTCAGGATCCAAGTAATGTCTTTCTTTTTTGACATACTTTTTAATGGAACTGTAGTGCTTCAAAATTCTCTCTTTTTTTTTTTTTTATTTGTTAAGTGGGTAAGTGAATTGGTCATCCGACCCTTTTATGCCATGACCTATACAACAAGAGCTAATATAGCTGCAACATAATAATGGAGAATTTTTAGCGCAGCTAATCAAACCTCATGGCAGAGACAAAAACACACAGATATATGGGAGGGATATGAAAAAGACTTAACTACAGGTCAGAATTGAACTTCAAACCATGGAGCTCTAAAATAGAGATCTTACCACTAAGTCATCATGTTGTGCAACACATGTCTTTTGTGAACAGCATGGGCCCTTAATCAAATTAGCATATATAACTGTCCCAGAATATTTCATGACTTGCTGGGTGGCCTTTTTTATTCTGAATTATAGGAAAGGTGTATATGTGTACATTCTAAATGTGGGTTAATGTATACTGCTACTCTTGAGCCTTCCTTTAAACAGCTCAGCAATGGAACCAAAACAGTCTCTACAAGTCTCTCAGGATACCACAGAAACTGACTTGCCTCCACCTATTAAACAAGACCAATCCAAAAAGTGATATCCAAAGCTAAAAATACAACATTGATGGGTCCTGACAATATCCCTGGATGCATCATAAATAGCATGAAGCACAATTTAGCCACACCCTTAACACACTGTTCAGTCTCAGCCTCCATACAGGTTTTGTACCAAGCAAGTGGAGAATAGCTACAGTCTCTGCCCTGCATAAGGGAGAACCTTCCACAGACCCAGGCAGTTACAGACCCATAAGTTTGACAGGCCTGACATGCAAATCCATCGAAAGACTTATCATGGAATTCATCTATCAGGACATAGGGAACCTTCAAACACTGGACCCATTTCAGTCTGGATTTGTCAGGGACAGGTCATGCTTACTCATACTCATGGGCTTTTTTGAAAAGGTTGCCAAAGCAATTGATGGTGGCAAAATGGTACACACCAGATAACTCAACCTGACCAAAACTTTTGACACAATTCCCTACTCAGGCATAGTAGAAAAGCTAAATAAACTGGGAATATACCCCTGTGTCACTCACTGGATTGACAACTGGCTCACAGATTGGATGCACATTATCAAAATAGGATAAGTTACATCCACAAAGAAACCAGTGGAGTCTCCTAGTGTTCTGTGCTGGGACCTCTCCTTTTTGGCATCTACTTTTCTGCATTAAAAGCCCCCATGCCCAAACCCAGATAAAACTCCCTCTGAATTAGGCTCACTCTTCAATACATACTTTATTGATACCATCACCAATCTAACTATTACCTTCCCACCCATCAACCCTGAAACATTGGGCCCACCATCAGCTCATAATACCTCATATTCCACACCCATCTTCTCATTATCACCCATTACCTCATCCACCATCCAAAAACTACTTTATAAACTAAAACCTTGTACAAATGCTCCTGATAATCTACCTGCAGAATACCTCCAACTAGCAACCCCTTCCATAGCTTACCTTATCAGCATACTCCTTAACAGGTCCATTCAAGAATCCTGGATACCAGATATCTGAAAAAAAATAATTTGTCATTCCTCTTCATAAAGGTGGCAACAATTCTGACATCTCAAACATACGTCCTATTGTCGTTCTTTCCCCCATCTCTAAAATATTAGAGATGTGCATCCACACAAACAGCTCATAAATCATCTAGTTAAATACCAACTGCTTTCTCCACTCAGCATGGCTTTAGGCCTGGACATAGCACCAACACTGCCCTCATCTCCTTCTTAGACATAGTAAATAGAGCCTGTGACTCTGGCTCCTTAGTCTCCGCTCTCTTTCTCAATCTATTAACGGCATTTGACACCATTTCTCACTCCTTTCTTCTCAGCAAACTCTCCAACCTCTATCTACCTCCCCCCACCCTACAATGGTTTGCAAACTACCTCAAAAAATGGCAACAATCCTCTAAATGGCAAAACTTTTCCTCCCCTTTCATCCCTGTCAATACAGGTGTTCCCCAAGGATCAATTCTTGGTCCCCTCCTCTTTAGTATATTTGTCAACAACTTTCATCAAACCCTTACTCATAGTTCTGTCATCCAATATGCTGACAATTCAACTATCATCTCCTCCTCAAAATCTCTCACCAAATTACAGCAACTTACCCAAAAAGAATTCACCTCTACTGAGCATTGAATGTCACAGAATCACCTCACCCTTAACCCCAACAAAACAAAACTTTTATTATTTGCTCCCACAAAAACTACTCCCATTGACAAATCTCTTTTTACAATTACTTCATGTAACAATACTATCCTAGAAGTCATCCCTAGTACCAAACTGCTAGGTGTCATCATTGATGACAAACTAACCTTTGGCCTTCATATCCACAGCAATATCAAAAAAAAAACATCAAAAGCTAGGTGCCCTATATCAATATAACTATTTCCTCAGTCTCACTGCCAAAAAGGCCCAAACCTCATCCTTCTTACTTCCTACTCTGCTTTATGGTGCTCCCATCCTTACCAACCTACAATCTTCCCTAAAAAGTAATCTTGATTCCTGTTACAATAAAATTGCCAAATTTGCTACAAACTCTAAATGCTCTGCTCACCACTGCTCCTCATTGCACAAATTAAACTGGCTGGAATCCCACCACCATCTTACTTACCTTCAACTAACCACAGCTCACAAAATAATCTACCATCCTGAACATTGCCCTTCCCTTTCATCCATACTGACTGTGTACCAGCCCAATCACCACCTCAGGTCAGAAAACAAAATGTTGCTGTCTATAGAGAATCCCAAACTGTTAGCTGGCCAAATGCTGTATTCCTATGCTGTCTCTAAGTTATGGAATAATCTTCCACCTTCTCTCAGATCAACCTGTAAGTTTGCGTCTTTTAAAAAATCCCTAAAATTACATTTAGTCTCTAACTGGCGATGCTCCTATACCCTACAAAAAAATCCCAACACCTAATTTCCCACTATGGAACCTCTCTCTGTTTCTATTCTCAATTCTTTCCCACTCTTTTCTCTGTACCTTCTCACACACCTCTTTCCAGCTTTCCATCCTGATACAGTCTGTTCACCTGTTTCACCCTGTACTATACACCCCTCTACTTCAAATCCTATACACTCACATGTATATACTACTGTCTTTTTCTACTCACATATACTGGCAAGTTACTTTTTTCTTCTACTCTGACTTTCTTACTTCTGTTCCCGTTTATGCTCTCACTTATAAATTTTGTCTTTTCTATGTATTATTGAAATGTCATCTCTGCCAGTTGTCTTATCCTTTCTACTGTCTGTCCATATTTTTGTATCAACAATTGTTTTAACTAATTGTATGTAGTAATGCATCTATTTTATTCATGTATCTACAATGTTTTAATTTGTTAATTGTACGTAATAATATGGAGCTTTCCTCCCCGGGCCTCCACTGAAAATGGGCTCTTCCAGGCCCAGTGGACTTTCCCAGTCAACAAATGCAATAAATAAATAAATAAAATAAATAAAAGCCAATTCCAAAGGGCTCTGGCTGACTAAGTTTGCAGATGACTGCAAGCTAGGAGCAGTCATTGAATCCCCAAATTACTTAGCCATCCTGCAGGAATGTTTGTGTCACAAATAAATAACTGGTGACAAAATTATGAATAGAAATTTAATGACAAAAAATGCATTACTGTATTCTTTGGGAAGTCATCTACCCTAGGAAACTACCTCACTGACAATAGACCCCTAAGAGTTGACCCAGTTGTTCAGGATTTGGGAACTTATATGGACAGTGACCTATAACATTTGACCAACATGTACTGATTTTTATAAAAAAGATCTATACTGCACAGCTCATAAACAAAGGGATTGTGTCTAGATCTAGGGATGTCATTGTCACCTTTTACTCAACTCTCATTAGGCCAGTCATTGAATATAATGTCTCCTTTGGCATATATCTGCCCAGACACATGCAACAACTGGAACAACCACAGAGATACGTCATTAAAAGGTTATGAGGCCTAAACAACATATCCTACATGGACTGACTCAAAATCATCTCATTGTACTTATCCTACAGACTGCTGGTAAGTGATCTGTGTCTGGCATACAAGGCATCCTCCTTCCCGAAACTGATGGATTTACTGTGCATCAGCAAGTCAAATGGCATCAGAAATGCTTAGTCTAGGGATCTAAACCTCTTCTACAATGTCAAAAGAATGGCTTGAAGGCTCAGGTATGTCTTGCAGAAAATGCAGTTGCTGTGGAACAGACTCCCCATCCACATAAAAGATCCCTGTCCATATTCAAGCACAACTTAGATCTATGGATGGGAAACAGAACATTTACTCTAAAACTGTCCCTCTATATTACTAATGGACAGAGGCAACTCCTAAATGCTTTATTCAATGTATGGGTCCCCTCAAATTATCTATGGTATGATCCCAGTTATTCTCATTAGGGGTAATATATAATGATCGATGGGTAAGGCCAATCTATAACCGAATGAGTTAAGTTATTTTGAGCACAAAAAGGGAAACTGGATAGGCTCACAAGGGCAGCTAGCCTAGTACTTACCTCTGAACCTATAGCCAATTGTGTAGGAATAACAGTGATAACCACATAATATAAAAAAATACTCTCCTCTTCATAGATCTGTGACTATAGTCTTCTAAAAATTCTGAGGTAATTCAGTCTTCGAGATAACAGAATACTCTGTTCCGTCTGAGGGTCAGCAACCTTGTGCAATGTTTGGTGTTAATAGACATTTGGCATATAAAAAGTGCCGCCAAATAAACAGAAATCACCCCCCCCCCCCACTCTAACAACATAATGCACCACATAACTCAAGGCTCAAGGAGCATCTGAGTTATGTGGCATCTCACACTGCCATTGTAATGTGGATTCCATCACTGATGGCAAGGTAAAGAAAACTAATGTTATGTATTTTTTTCTCTTTGTCATTTCTTGGTAATAAAACACTTTGGCAACAACATGCATGTAACTTTTTGACCATTTTTTTTTGAAAATGTGAAA
This sequence comes from Protopterus annectens, assembly GCF_019279795.1. Classification (NCBI taxonomy): domain Eukaryota; kingdom Metazoa; phylum Chordata; order Ceratodontiformes; family Protopteridae; genus Protopterus; species Protopterus annectens. Next base: position 955,844,434 of record NC_056746.1, read on the forward strand.
CGGTCAATGAATAGAAATGCATGAATCTGTTTGGAAATGAAAGATGATATTAAAATGCAAACAGTTAAGAGTGTCATGTTGATATCGTGTATATTGCTACTATCTTTATTATTATTTCTGGACTAATGTAATTAACCCTTTTTCTTTTGTCCATTACAAACACAACCTCTGCAGGCGGCAAAACTGGTTAAGTTGTTTTTACTGTCAGAAAGCCAACAGCTAAAATAAGCAGATGGAATGACTTTCTGTGAAAAGTAAATGACATGATATACATACATACATACATACAAATATTTCATGTACAGGCATTAATGCCCTTCTAGCTAACCCAATATACCAAAACACTTGTTCCCATAATAAATGTCCAGGCTGTTCTTAAAAATATCTAAACTAGTACTTGCTTTAATGTGATTTGGTAGCCTGTTCCAAGCATCAGCTACTGTGTCAGAGAACCAGTTAGTACACTTCTCATTCCTATATAATCTTCTACATAGGTTATCTGACAATTCTCTAGTACTTTTTGATAACCCCAAACATTCCCAGAGGTAGTTGTCCCTAAATGCCATATATACCTGAATAAGATCTCCTCTTAAATATCTATAAGAGACACTGTACAAGTTCAAATATTTTAGTCTTTCATAATAACTTAGATTTTCACATCCATAGATGCCCTTGGTATATTTCTGCTGTACTCTTTCCAGTTTATTCAATGTTGTTTTCCTATAGGGTTTCTATATTGTTATTCCATACTCAGGTTTGGATCTAATGTAACTAACAAACAATAACTTCATTATGTTTGATTTCCTAGACTTTATAAATCTTTTTATACAACCTATAGTTCTATAACTATCATTAGCCAACTGGTTGATATGATTAGAAAAATGCATAGCTGAATCTAACCATGTACCCACGTCCTTAAATGAGTCTACAGTTTCAATCACTGTGTGCTGTATTAAATATTCACCTTTCAGTTTATGTCTCCCAAATCTCATATGCTTAGTTTTGATGTATTTATTATATATTATTCTCCTGTGCCCAAATGATCAATTTAGTCAAATTATTTTGCAGACATGCCTTATCTGTAACACTTGTAATCAGTTTACGCAATTTCAGGTCGTCAGCATATAGACTGTAGAACACCTCAGATGAAAAAGTAAGATCTGAAAAATACAACCTAAACAAGTAAGGGCCTAGGACAGAGCCCTGTGGGACACCTTGACTGTAACCAAGAATTTCACTTATCCAGTTGATGTGTGATACTTGCCATTTCCTATTTATAAGCCATGCAGCTATCCATCTTATCAATGGTACATCAGTATCTAGTTGTACTAATTTATTGATCAATTTTTTTGTGTATGACCCTGTCAAATGCTGAAGTTAATTCTATATAAATCATATCACAGCACAATTTTTCATACATAGTTGTTATTATATTGTTATAGAACATCATGTTACAGGTGGTAATATATCTATTTTCAACATATGCATGCTGATATATGGTTTCAAGTCCCAACCTATTCAGTTCTGACAATAACCTATCCAGTATTGCCTTCTCCATTATTTTTCCACAACATGAAAGTAGACTTAAGGGTCTATATGATTCTGGGTTTGCCTACTCCCCTTTCCCTTAAAGATAGGTTTAATAAGTGCATGTCTCCCATCCTGAGGACTCTCCCCATATTTATATGACCTAGTGAATAATAAATATAATGGTAGCATAAGTGTTCTCAGGTCATTGTTACTTATTCTGTCTCCTCCCTGTGCTTTGTTTGGATCCAGTTTGCACAGTTCTTTTATAATATAATCTAATTTAATTCCAGTATCTGGGGTTACCTGCATGTCACTAGGACAACTTACCACCCCCTTTGTGGAGCCAAACTGTTTTGCATAAGATTTTGTAAATATATCTATTATCTGTTGTGTCTGAGAATAAATTTTAGAATCTGCACACAGTTTATCAATTTGTGTATCTTTACTCCTTCCACATCTTATGTATCTATAAAAAGAGTTCCTATTATGCTCAATATCTTTATATAAATTTTCTTCAAAATTTTCTTGAGCTTGTCAAACACTATGGTTAATTTGTTTGTCCAGCTTGTTTATTTCAGTTTTCAAAGTAGTAGTTCAACCTCTCTTCACTTCTTATATTTTTTGTCTCTCATCTTAAAATAAGGTATCTTGTTCTTATGGAAATATACCTCCCTGATGTTGCATGCCTTAATCCTGAAGTTAAACATTTTTTTGACTTTTTGCACTCAAACAATTTCTCTTTCAGAACTTTCCACATTCCATCTGTAGTTTTTCCAGTGAACACCTCACTCCAGTTAGTTTTATATAGTTACTGTTTTGCTTCCCTATAATCTGTAATTAACCTTCTGTGCATTAGCTTAGATTTCAATTTTATAGAATTATCTAGCAACAAATTAACCTTAATAACCCCATGATCACTGCACATCAATGGTGGTAAAACTTGACTTGAAGTTACAATAATTTCTTTGGGAACAGAAACAATATCTAGTATATTCCGTCCCCGGTAGGATTTTTTACAATCTGAAGCATTTGTTGTTCCTGAATATACTCTGCGAATAATTTCTTTACTAACATTGTTGAATCAATATTATTCCAGTCTGTTTCTGGTAAATTTAAGTCCCCAGCTAATATTATTCTTTCCTTCTGTGTTTCATGTAAGAAATGTATGAATTCCTCTAGGTCATCTGCACTTGACTTTGGTGGTCTATACACTCCAACAATTGTTATATGTTCCAGGGTTGTCTTTATTGTCACAGTTACACAGTCTATAGTATTGGTGTTACCATTGAACATGTAATAACCACAGGTCTCATAGCTATCTTTAATCCCTATCATAACACCTCCACCTGATTTTTTGTTAGAATGCCTGTTACAGTAAAACATTTATACCCTGTCAGAATTGGTTTCCAGTCATTGTTCTTTAGCCATGTTTCACAAACAATAACAATATCAATCTTGTGAGAACGTAGCAAATTTTCTAATAAAAAAACTTTATTATTAATGCTCCTAGTATTAACAACCATCAGAGATGCATTAAATGTTGCTATCTGCGAACTGTTACATTTTTGACCTGGCAAAAATCCTGATCAGTGTTTGCCAAATATTGCAAAATATCTGCTACAAAAATTATTTCCCCTGATCTAGATAAATGCACACCATCCTGTCTGAACACGTGTGCTCAAAAGAAGGCTTGGATGCTCTACACATTTCCATTTTTTAAAACAGGACATTTTTTCCATGTAGATGTTTATTTAAAAAATCTTTTCATTCACAGTGACCTGACTATCCTTTCTATAGTTGAATTGTGAAAAATATGTCCTAACACCAGTACAAGCTATACAATCTAGGAGGCCCGTCAGTTCCCGACTAACAGTCAGAGAATCTTTGTTGGTGACATCATTTGTACTAACATGAATAAAAGCAGATCCATACTTCCTTACATTAAGGCATTCCAAGGCTTGTTTCACATCTTCTATTTTTGCTCCTGGCAAGCATAACACTACTCGATGTTCATTATTATCTCTGCAAATATAAGTATCAGTTCCTCTAATAATTGAATCTCCAATTACAAGAATATCTTTGCTGACCATCTCTGAAGAATCTTCAACTTCTAATACAGTCATTTCTGCTCTATCAATTGTTACGAAGGATAGATCTTCATCACCATTAGTCTTAATTCCACAATTTTCATTGCGTATTAAATTCTCATCCAGCTGGCATTGTAAATCCACAGCTTGAGCCATGTAGTCAACATCTGTCTTTCTCTTCTTTTTTTCTTACAGTAATGTTCTTCAATCCCTCCACTTTCAGTTTTGATTTCTTCCTTTTCACTTGCCCCTTGCCCCTTTTTTCTACCTTTTCCATTAGAAAGGTGATGCCTTTTTCTGTAGACTGAGGGTTTTCTGATAGATATCTTCATTCCCTGTCACCAGTGTGTTACATAACAAAGCAGAATCCTTTTTACTATGTATTCTCTTTCCTTTACAGTCATTAGTCAGTTTCTTTTTCTTCCTTGTTATTTGTGGAGAACTTCTTCCTTTCTTTCTTTTTTTGTTTCCTTCTAAACAAACTGGATCCTCAGATGGCTGAGTACTTGCATCGACAATTTCATAGTTCTCAGGGGCATCATCATGTTTCATAGGGGTTGAATGTTCTTTGCAGAAAATAGATGCATCATTTTCTAAATCTGTTCTATTTGTTCTATGCCCAACATTATTTAGTTCATCAGTCCAGTCATTAATATATGATACAACAGTTCTCCATCAAGTCAAGATTTGCTTCTAACAATGGCAAGCAAATCATCCAATTTTTGACACGGGGAAGAAAGGTCACCAGTGTTATCAGCTGTTACCTTTAAATATGCATAGCATTTATTACACTACACAAGATACTTGTGCATTAGTAAATCGTTAATTGCATACTCATTTAAGGAATCCATATTCACATTTAAATTAATAAAATATTGCAAAGGAAAAAATTACACAAAGTCAGTAGCAAAGAATTCAAAGGAACTTAATTCAACTTCTATGACTAAAATTATGCCAGCAATATCCAACTAAATAATAAAATACGATAAAGTTGTTCTGACTATACAAGTTCTACCAGCCAGACAGAAGTCTTCACTATAGCTCGCAGTCACACCTCCTTTTAACAGTGAAAATAAATAAAACTTCTCTTACCAGTCAACTCCACAACAAATCACAAACCAAGACAGGATTGCTTAGATATGCTCAGAATTTTCCTGTCTGCAGTCTGTGTAAATTTATAGCTGTCTAGTCCCCTTGGGGTGGCTAGAGCTTGCCTGTCTAAAACCTATCCCTTTCTCACAACCAGCAGTGAAACTAAACGTAAAACAACAAAAATATGAATCAAAGTAAAGCTTGTTAATAAGGAGTCTCTTCCTACTACAAACAGTTAAAAATATTGATAACAAATGCAATATCAATTCAAATAAAACTGCTCTTACCAGTCAACTCCACAGCAAATCACAAACCAAGACAGGATTGTTTAGATATGCTCAGAATTCTATAATATTTTCTGGGAAAAGAACTTAAAATATGTATAAATATATGAGCCCAGTCTGTGCTCTGCCTTGAATTTGCTTGGATGATATTGAGATGACCACATCTCTGTAACTTTGCTACCTGCAATTTCTGCCTTTTACCTTCTTAGACCTTCTAATAATAAGGGTTCAATACTCTTGAACTAAAGTAAAATTTTTATTGAGCTTAGATAGAAGTCTTTTTAAATATCCCTATGGGTTTAACTGAATTTATTTTATTTTATTTTACCTTGTGCGATTTCTCATTCTTTTGCATATTTGATCCTTAACTAAACTGTTTACCTTATTGTTTAAGTAAAGTTTATTTATTTACTTTTAAGCTCTTGTTACTAGTCTTTTTATTATATATGTATTCCCTGATGTTTATTATCTGACATTAGCGTTATCCTTTTTCCATTAACTAGCTGTGGCTCCCATCTTTAAAAATTTTAATAAAAATATTAAGTATATGAGTTCACATTTGGCTTAATTAAGTGCAATGATAGGTGCAAGTCTCTGGCTAAATCCAGAGTGGTGGCAATACTACTATGCCAGGAAGAAAATCTTGAGGGAAAGGAGAATGCTGACTGTCTTCCCTGGGAATTGTGTGTGTGTTTGTGTGTGTGTGTGGGGGGGGGACAATAATAAGCTTTATGAATGGCAGTTATCACGGTTAACGGACACTGAAATACACTACAGTTTACAGAGAGAATATTGATAAGGGGCCTTGGTGTTAGGTCAAGCAGCCTTGAAGTTGGACTGTGTGTAGTATAATCTGGGGGGTGTGAATGTTAAAAACTCATATCCAAGACAGCAGTATATATTCCCTTTAAACGATATACATTCAATTAGTTGAAAGTGTTATGTGCGAATGGCCATTTACTCGACTTTAAAAACCAAAACTGCTAACCTCATATGTTCCTAAATGTCAAAAATGAATAGTGGAATGTGAAATTCGCTTATTTTTTTACTATCACCAATAAAACGTGTTTTCAGAGCATCTTCACCATAAAAAACCCAAGTTTGCACCCGTACGTAGTCTGTAACTTCCGTGACTTGCTTCCCACGTGAATACAGTTCAAAATAGTGACATCACCCGCATGAGCGCATTCAGCTTGTACACATACCAGAATCCGCAATCAACAACCGTAGAACACCGAACACACTAAAATGAAGAATACTGTGCAACCAATTTGACAAATCCCCTGGGTGTAAACTCATTTCTCTTCAACAACAGTCTCTCAAAAGCAGCTTCCTTATCCATCAAACGCTTACGTTTAGGAGATGAAGGTAGGCATAGGAGATGTCTACTTCTGAAGTCCCCAGCATGGTTTTCTTTCAGCTATATTGCATGGAGGACATCAAGCAAATACAGAGTTTTTTTACACATTAAGTTCCGTAGTCTCCTATGCCATCCCTCGACAGCATTTTGACTACAAGGGTACCCCATTCCATAAGTGTCATGCTGATTCCAAAACGTACTATCAAACACAGGTGGAAATCTCTCTGATGTGGTACCATGCATGCCATACCTCCGTGGCCTTCCATAAATGTATGTGTCCTTAAAAAATGTGCAAAGTGATTTAGCATTTTCTGGCATGTCATTCTCAATGCCTGCAAAGGTATCAGCAATATCTGTGGGTGAAACAAACGCTAAGGCAGGCATTTCTTTACATAGTAAGGAGAACTCAATGTTACTACCAAAGTCTGAAGCTAAGTGTAATCTCTGTATATTACGCCAGATAATCTGGCAAAAATGGAAGCAATATCCCTTAGCAGCTGTTCTGGGCAGATGTTTTTTAATGGAATTCACAGCCGCACGTTCAAAGTCGGTGAGTACCATGTTAGGTAAGAGCTGTAAATCATGCAATGCACACAATTCCAGTATCAGACTCCAAAACATATCATAACATTCTTCACTCTTACTAGGTAATATGCCATAAAGTACCGGTACAACCTTCCTACTGTTAGTACAGACCAACGCACAATGAATGCTATATACCTGTCTGCATTCTGTGGTACTTATTGGAAATGTGCCATCAGCAAGTACATACTCAGAAGCACACAACATCCTTAAGTTATCAACAGTGGTAATGACAACTATACACTTGTTTTGCACCAACTCAGCACTATGTTTTATTATGAAGGCACCGCTTTTAATAGGCAACATGTCTGGTGGTATCTCCGATAATGACCGTAAATCTTTAAATTTCTCCACTATCTGTTTGTATCTAAACCTACTGACAGTTTGCTTAAGTGCTGCTGTATTGGGTACACCATTAATGACAGCAGTGGAGTTAGTGGTTAGAACTTCAGAAACTATTTTGCAAGGGTCCTCAACAGAGTGTTCTGCACGCCATTTCAAATGATTCCATACTTGAAAAACCTTGCTTTGCAAGATATCTGGGGCATGATAGTGTGCATTGCTTTTAAATAAATTATATCCATCAGCATGACATTCTGTAACACATTGACCTTTACATCTACTCTTATTCTTTCGTATACAACACCAGTACTGTTTCAGCTGTACAGACTTTTCCAAGTAATACTGGTAACCATTTACCACTAGTAATTCCTGTCCTTTTTGTATTTTTAAAGTATTATACACACTGTGTATTGTGTCAGGAGTGTGCCCCTCACCACCAGCTTCATCTACCTGCAAATAATACATTGATAAGTAACACTAATCATCAGTGTATATTTTGAAACACTTTGAAACATCCAACACATGGTTATGCCACCTATATTTACCTGCATGTTGTACTGACTTATGTCCAAGACCGCAGATAACCCACACTAGGATAATGTCCTGTTGGTTTATATTCCACTATCACAAAACTGTAACCTTTACAGGTCCAGGGCACTTAAGCAAACTTGTTTGTCTGTGAGAATCAGACTTTACAGCATGATTATGCGTCTTTACTTATGTGACCTCCAACAATGACACAGCAGTAACAGCGTATTCTACTTTCCTCGATGTGGGTTGTGCGAGTCACGAATGTGCTAAATGCTAGTGTGATTCACTGTTGTGAACATTTGGACATTATGTATTTTGGTTATTCCATAACTTGCAAATGTACTTTCGAACATGCAATGATCGCACAACCATGCAATGATCAAATTAATGTATACCCTTTTAAGTCTTGTGGCCAGGTTGCATTTTGTAAACCAATTATTCAGTATGCAACTCGCCTTCTTTTATTTCAGCCTACTGGATACCAGTGATATGACTCAAGAAACCATCCTTCTGGTGCCAGCTAAGAACTTTTCTTCATATATGATGGCAGTACATAACACCAGTTTTCACATATACTGGCAAACAAATTCAGTGCTAACTTCACCCCAGAGACATCTATACCAAACCCACATACATATACCTAAGGATGACTTAAAACCCAATATAATCACAACACTTACAAAAGTACTTTCCAAAACAAAAACTAAATTCTCTATGGCATCTGAGAACATATCAGGCTGCCTGAAGAGCAGCACTAAACATGCACTGGTGGTCCTGCTGCTACAACTCCACTGGCTTTGTCCCTGAGGTTTCGGACGTAGAAGTTGGTATGTCTTTTCACAAGGATGATCCACAACAAACCCTGGGAATTATAGACCCATCAGCCTAATAAGCCTCATCTGTAAGGTCATGGAACAGGTCATAACAGACCTGATAAACTACAATATAAAAAAATCTTATAAGACTTCACCCCCAACTGATTCCCTTTGTTAAGTGTAGTGTCTGCCTGATAAATCTGGTAAATTCTTTTAAAACTATAACACAAGCCTTGAACATTGGTCATGCTGTCCATACAACATACCTTGACCTTGTCAAAGCATTTGATACTATAACAAACGCCTACATTGTCAACAAGAAAACTGCACTCCAATGCAATCCCTATGTAATTATATTAACTAATTGGCTGAGGGACAGAATCCACACTCTGAGGGTGGCATGTCTCTGAGAGCATCAAAGTACTAAAGTATTCTGTCCTAGGACCTTTGCTATTTGGCATATACTTCTGTGATCTTCAAATCAAATATCAGGAACTCTGGTTAACTAAGTTTGCTGATGATTGTAAATTGGATATTATACGTAGATTCTCTTCTGATATGCAGAAGCTAGAAAGTGAACTTACACATGTTAATAGCTTTCGCACTGACAATGCATTAAAAGTAAATGTTAAAAATGCAATATTGTTGTATTGGACAAACAAACCCTCCACACCACCTATAGTATAGAACCCCCCCCCCCCACACCAAACTGAAGAAATTGTGAGATAACACAGAATGTGAATAGATAACTCCCTCTCCTGATGATTATGTTGCAACAGTGGTCAGAGAATCCTTCCGTCTGGCACACCAGATAACAGAGTATTTCCTCTAGATCCAAAGATATAATAATCCCTCTATATTATGCACTAATCAAGCCCATTATAGAATACAATAGCCCCTTTGGGATGTACTATACAAAACACATCAAGCAGTTAGAGAGAGACCCCAAAGGTTCCTGACAAAAATGATTCTAGGCCTAAAGAACATGAGCTATCAAGAAAGGCTGGATGCCTTATCCCTGTATTCAGTGTCCGATGGATTCCTTGGGGACAGTCTGTGCCTTATCTTCCAGTTCTTTTGGAATCAGGTAGTCCAGGACCTCTTATTGCTCTACAAATCAAACAGTTATGTGAACACTAGAGCCGATTCTCTGGAACATACTTCCTATCCAGAACACGCAATGTGATATATCCATTTAAGAAGGAATTAGACAATTGGATGGGTATTCATAAATTCACCCCGGACATGACTGGCCTATCAATTCTTGTAAAAGGAGGTAAGGCCTATGGCTGGATACTAGCAAAGCGTAAATTGCCACATAGCCCAGTTGCTATGCACAGTCTATGGTTTTATGCCTCTGAAACGTCCTTAGTAGTATTCATCTACTGTGTGAGCAACAGCCTACAACAGGAAGGTACATACATAATGATTTCAGGCAAGGAATAATATAAATGCAAGATCACCACCAAACCTGCGTTGCCATTTCCTTCATAAAATGTTTAAAACTGCTCAGGAATTTTGTACTTGGAATGAGTAAGATAGAAAAGTAGTGGTTGTAGTAGCAAATGAAAAATTACAAATCCCTCCCCTGATTTAATTATTACATTAACTATTACATTCTTTTTGGTTTTATTTTTACAGAGTCATTGTCCACTAGCTGTCCTGATATCTAAACTAAGATAGTATAAATTTTACATTTTCTTACAACTGCATTTCACTTTCAAGCGTTACCCATAACTTTTACAAAAATAACTCTACTAACACAATCTCAAATAAATTTACAAGTATTTATCAGTGCCAAGCATTCACCTGAACTGCAAGTGGAGTGAAGTAGCACTGGTGGAAATGTGTTATATTAATAAAAATGCACAACCATCACATAAGAAGAAATGAAAACAATAATATTCCAATGTAGTCTTAATGCGTTTTATGTAGTTGTCCAAAAATGGTTAATAAAAAAGTTTCACTAGTTGCAACAAAAACAAATAACTAAACCACACAATTAAAACAAAGAGGAAGACCAAACTAAAAACACTTCTTTAATATAATAAGCACTTAATCTCAGTAAAGATTCCTAAGACATCTTCAGTAAAATAGCAATAAGAATGCTCTTCCCTTTTTATAAAAATAACATGTCATATGAACACAATTTCATGTAACAACAGTTCCAACTAAAATTAAGATAACCTAAAACTATTATATTTTAAATAACGTTTAAAATTAAAATGACTACTGTGGGTAATGTTGTTAAGTAAAATTTGCCAATACATTTCCTTGTTATCTAATTTTAATTCCATATCACCACTTCTACATGACACTGATACATAATCAATTACATAAAAATGTAATTTTTAAAATTCTTACAAACAAGCTATGTTTACACAATGCAGTGACTCCATTTTAGACTTTTATAACATTGATGTTCATGTGTTGTATTTTTAGCTTTTTGTTTTACCCATATAAAATGTTTCACAAAATGTGCACACTGCCACATAAACCACAACATCTGAATTATGTGTAAAAACTCTTGGAACAGTATCCAATCTATTGGTACTAATACTAAAATAAGGAGCATCTATGATAAATTTGCCAAAACTAAAATTATAACATTCACAAGTGCCTACTTTTGTACTATGAGATTTCATGAGATAATTTTCATTTAGAGCATTTTTAATATTCATACCTCTTCTTTAAACAAAATAGGATCTGTCACCTACCTTACTAACAACTTCAAGAACAGCTTTCAAAATCCCCCAGTTAATAAACAAAATAAATCATGTTTGCTATCAATTAAAACTGGTAGCATTAACACAGAATACTTTTTAAAATGCTTTCTTTTGAAAACAACTTTCCTGTTAAACTCAGTAATACTTGATCCTTCAGGTATTATATTTTGTGAATAACCCCTCAACTGAAATCTGTTAATAAACACTTCACATCCTTTGTGAAGAATCACTGTTAGTCTTCTCATTCTATCAACTTGGCTCATAATAATACTATGTTTAAGAAACCAGGGTTGCATACTTTCATAATACAAGTATGTATTGCTTGCAGAACTCTTATAAATATTTATAGATGTAATACTTTAAAATCTAGATAATTATTTTTTAAAATATCATAACTATAAGTAAATACCCATAATGTGCCCCTATTGGCCAGAGTGTGCCCACCATAAAGCCCATCAGCCATGATTCAATAAGATACTGGTAGGCCAGTGTCCAGTTGCCCTTCTTGGGTTACTTAGAAATGTTCCTTTGTGCGAAAGCTGATCTTAAAACTAATCAACCTGCCAAATATGAACTAACAATTGTAACAGTCAATACAGGTTCAATGATAGGATGGGGCCTGGAAACAGAAGACATGATGGTAAGAAGGAGGCTGGACATCCTCTTTATCCAGGAGGCAAAAATGGAAGGGCAGTTTAGTAAAGGCTCTTGGCTTGAGATCCAAAGTATACTACTTAGGAGGAGGGCAGACTGGAAATCAAGTGAGAATTGTGGTGAGGGGTAGGCTTCAGAAGACAGTGAGGGATGTTATCAGAATTAATGACAGACTCATGGCAATCAGACTGCAGTGTAAGGATAAGGCAGTATTCATAATATCAGCCTATGCCTCACCGCAGGATTATGATAGCGAGGAAAGGAGTGCAGTCAGGCAGAAGTTGCAGGATCCGGTATATAAAGCAGGACAACATGAGCTGGTGTTGATAATGGGAGGCCAGAATGCATATATCTAGACAGAAGGAACAGGAAATCAGGACAGCCTGGGTCCACATGGGTGGGTCAACAAGAATAAAGAAGGAGAGGCCATTTAAACTTCTGTCTGGGAAATGGCTTGATGGTAAGCAACACATGTTTCAGCAAGAGAGACAGTCACAATATCAACATCTAATTCAGGTAGACTACAAAGTGATTCCCAGTGAAACAGTCAGCCCATAGTATAAATCACTGGTTGCCACAATTAGCTGCAATAAGTAGACTGAGAGGGCTCTAAGTTCAATAGAGACTAGGCTAAAGACCTGAGAGATGACTGGAAAGAAAGTACAAGAAATTCTCAGGGCTCTAGCACCTCTGGAAGAAGAAGAAAGGGATGAAGCTGAAAAAGAATGGCAGCACCTCAAAACAGCATGTGTGAGGACTGTAGAACAGATATGCGGCCAAGCCACATATGGAAATAAGGTACCTAAAGCCGGTGGTAGAATGCAGTAGTTCAGGAAATCATTAAAAGAAAGAAAGAGTGCAGGAAAAAGAGGGAGTTAGAAAAGACAGACAGGGCTAAGAATGAATACCCACTGACTAATACAGAGACTAAGAGGACAGTTGCAGTAGCAAAGAGCAAGGCATCAGAAGCACTCTACCACCTTCTGGAAAGTGACCTATCAGGTAGCAAAAAGAAACACCAAAATGTTGCAAGACAAAGACAGAAAGATAAAGAAAATAGTCATTAAAAACCCTTCATAAGTGATGACAGCATCAACCTGCTCACCAGTCCATAGGACATCAAAAGCAGATGGAAAGAATATTTCCAGCAGCTTCTGCATGAAGAAAACCACTACTGCCCAGATATAGTTTAAAATGAAAGAAGAAGAGGAGCCCACCATAGAAGAAGTAAGAATAGCACTAAGGAAAATGAAGTCAGGGAAAGCAACAGCCACAGATGAGGTCGGGCAGATATAATAATATGTTGGGTGAGTTAGGGAGAAATGGTTCCTGATTGTGCTCTGAAAGGCATATTCCACATGACTGAAAAATAGGAACAAAGAACACTCAAAGAAGATATACACAACTGTGGGCAGTATAGATGTATCATACTCCTGTCACTGTACATGAAAGTTCTGGAGTTGGTGATTGAGAAATAAATACTCAGATCAGTAGAAAGTAAGATGGGAGATGATCAGTTTGGATTCAGATCAGAATGCAGCACAACTAACCCAGTGCTTGCAGTGAGACAGTTGAGAAGAAGCTAGAGATGATGAAAGAGTCCAACTGGGCATTCCTAAACTTCAAGAAAGCATACAAGTTCCCAAGAAAGCTGATTTGGGCAGTCCTGCAATGGTTCAAATTCCCAGAAACATCAGTCCAATTAGTGTAAACTATGTAGAAGGACCCAATAATGCAAATATGAACAGTGAATAATGCAAATATGAACAGTATTTGAACTAACAGCAGAGTTCTCAATGGGAGTGGGTGTACATCAGGGTTCATCTCTGAGCCAACTGCTGTTCATATTGGTGATGGACTTTATCAAGCAGGTCAGAGAGGAGAGATCAACAAAGATGCTGTATGCAGATGAAATGGCATTACAGGCAGACTCTGAACATGAACAAAAACTTCAGCAAAGGAAAGTGTAATGGAAGGCAAAGATGAAAACACACAGGATGAAACTGAATACAAATAAGACAATCATAATGGCAGCAAATTGGGAAATCAGAAGAAGATGAGAACTGAGATAGAAAGGAAGATAGTGGAACAAGTTAACAGCTTCAGGTACCTGGCCAGGGTGGTTGAGAAAAAGGGAAGTCTAAATGAGGAGGTCTAAGCTAGAATTAGAGGGGCTACAGCCAACTGGCATAGATCACCAAGGTTTGCTTAAGACAGAGGAATGCAAAAGAAGCTGAAAAGTAAGATGTACAAAACAGTGATGCGACCAGTACTACTGTATGGTACAGAAACCTGGACAGTGAAAGCAGAGCAGTTGAGGAAGTTGAAGGTGATGGCGATGAAGTGTCTGAGATGAATGGTAGGAGTCACACTGTAGAACAAAGAAATGAGGATGGCAGAGCAGAAGTCCGAGTAGCTCCAGTTGCAGGGAATGTCAAACAAAACAGATTATGGTGGCTTGTGTACATGCAAGATAGCAGTATATGATCTGGTAAAGAAGATTAGGGACAGACAGGAAGAAGCCAAGAGGAAATAAGGGCTTCCAGCAAATAGATGGATAGACTGTGTGTGAGAGAAGACCTGTAACAACCAAGCATGACTGTTGAAGTAGGTAGGAAAATGGCATTGAATTGAGAGAGACAGTGACAATTGACATATCATTCCATCCCCCCATGTAGAAAATGTAGCCCATGTAGCCCAGGCTGGTATGACCCTGACCTTGAGCAGCATCTTACCCTCACCTAGAATGATGCCACAGTACAAAGACAAAATGATCGATTTTAACAATTGGCTAAAATTTTGGTGTCATTCAAAGGGGATCCAGTGTCTGTCAGCCTGGGATGACATGCTCGACAAGCCACGTTGCTTCGCTAGGGACGGCTTGCACCTGTCACCACTGGGCTTTCAGATATTGGCAAAGGCTCTTGCCACCCCCATAGTGCCTTTTTTAGGCAAGGCTCAAAAGTCAAACCCACCCCCATAGACAGCACAAGGAACAAGAAACTAAGGGTAATGCTGCTAAACGCCAAAAGTTTTAATCTCAAGATGCACGCACTCAAAGCTCTCCTCAGTATGGAGAATATCGATATCTGTGCAGTGACAGAAACCTGGTTCAAGGCTCCAGAGATCACCCCAGCACTACCAGGATATACCTCATATCATGCTTTTCGGCCCCAAAACCCGGACCGAACCACAAAAGGAGGGGGAGTTTCCATATTTATCAAGGATATCCACACCTCCAGGTTAGTGGCATTGCACGAAGTATTGGAGACCATCCATGTGCAACTAACAGTGGGCAAGACTGCTTTTCAGTTTATAGCATCCTACAGACCACCCTCTCAAAGTCAGGAATCCCACTCGGCTTTCCTGAAAACATTGGAGAACATGAAGATCTCTCCAAACACCATTATATTGGGTGACTTCAACTACCCAAACATTGACTGGGAGCACTACTCAAGCCCTAGCACCTTAGCCCAAAGGTTCCTGGAAATTATAAACTCAAATGCTATGGAACAACTAGTCACCACTCCCACAAGAGGGGACAACATTCTAGACCTGATCATTACCAACATGGGGACTCTATGCTCCACACCAGAAGTATATCCCTCATTGGTAAGATCAGACCATAAATTAATCTCACTGGATGTCCACATCCCGACCCCACCCCAAGCCCAGAAAACCACAGTGAAAAACTTCTCAAAAGCGAACTTCTCACTTCTCAAAACTGAAGTGGAATCCTTCAAGGCCCCAGGGCCAGTGGAAACCACAGCCAAAACTGCAGAATCCTATATAAATGCATTCTACGGACATCTCCAGGAATGCATGGATCATGCTATCCCAAACAAAACCAAGACCCAATCATCCAAAGGCAGGCATCCAGTCTGGTGGACCCCTGCCATAAATAAACTGTACAGCAGAAGGAGGAAGCTACTACATGATAGAGCAAAATCCCTAATAGGGAAGGCATCTCTGATCAGTACTAGCAAAAAATTACGATCCCTCATAAAATCCTCCAAGGTCAGCTTCGAGAGAAACATTGCACAGGACACCAAAGACAATCATAAGGCTTTTTTCAGTTATGTTAGAAACCTGGGATGCAACTCCCAGACTTGTTCTGAGTTGATTCTAAATGACAAAAAATACACTGAACCCACAGACATCGCCAATATCCTGGCAGACAGGTTCAGTGCAAACTTCTCCACCCCCTCCCCCCAAAAGAGCAAGTATCTATCCCAGCAGAGGGCTGCCTCCCAAACATCTCTGATGCTCAGGTGAAGGCTGCCCTCTCCAAAGCAAAAAATACTGCTTCCATGGGACCAGATGGTGTCCCAGGTTGCGTCCTACATGAACTCCAAGAGGAACTAATCCCTCAAATAAAACAGCTATACAATCTCAGCCTCACTACAGGATATGTGCCCACAGAATGGCGTACAGCAACAGTGGTCCCACTCCACAAAGGTGGAGCCTCTACGAACCCTGGAAACTATCGCCCCATAAGCCTGACTAGCTTAGTCTGCAAGGCTATGGAGAGGATCATCATGGAGCTCATAAACAAAGATATTGGGGACCTACAGACACTAGATCCTACCCAGTTCGGCTTTGTCAAGGGCAGATCCTGCTTTTTGAACCTGGTTGACTTCTTCGAAACAGTCACCAAAGCCATAGATGAAGGGAAGGTAGTCCACACAGCCTATCTGGACCTTGCAAAGGCATTTGACACAATACCCCACTCGGGCATCATAGATAAGCTAGCCAGCTTAAATATAAACCCCTATGTCACAAGATGGGTCGCAAACTGGCTCAAAGACAGAACCCACAGAGTGAGAGTTGCTGGAGCCATGTCAGACTTGAAACCAGTCACAAGTGGTGTCCCACAGTGTTCTGTCCTGGGACCACTTTTGTTCGGTATATACTTTTCCGAGGTACAGGCAAACGTGGGAGGACTATGGCTCACCAAGTTCACAGACGACTGCAAACTGGGCGCCATAATCAACTCTCCAGCTGACACAAACATCCTTCAAAAAGGTCTCACAGAGACAGATAACTGGTGCCAGCGCCATGGTCTAAAGTTAAATGCCAAAAAATGTATAGTCATACCCTATGGCAAAAACAATGTGCCCACAAATTACCACATAGGCGGAAACCCATTAAGTACAGAGAAAGTTATTAGGGACCTGAGGACCCAAGTTGATAGCAATCTCTCCTTTGAAAACCACATTGCCAAAGTGGTTAGAAAGACCTTCTACATAGCCCACCTCATCACGAAGGGTTTCACATCTAGATCAAGAGAGGTAATCGTGCCCCTTTATTCATCCCTCATCAGGCCCATCATAGAATACAATGCCCCTTTTGGGATGTACCTTACCCGACACCTGCAGCAATTAGAAAGGCCCCAAAAGTATCTCACCAAGAGGATCAAGGGTCTCAAACAGATGCCATATGCTGCTCGGTTAAAAACTCCAGCTCTACTCAGTTGCATACTGCCTACTTCGAGGTGATCTATGCCTGACATACAAAGCTATGTCAAATCCAGAATTAATGGACATGCTCCACCTCAGTAAATCTAAATCCCTTAGAGCCACACGCTCGAGGAACTTGAACCTCAGCACAGAAATAAATAGAACTTGCTGGAGGGACAGGTTCATAACCCAGAGGCTCCCTTCGCTCTGGAATAGAATTCCAGTTCATGTGAGGCAAAGCACCTCACTGAATCTCTTCAAGAAGAATCTCGATAGGTGGATGGGGGATCGTAGGTTTGTCCCAGGGATTACTCCCGTGTCACTATTAGACAGAGGCACAGTAAACTAAACCTTAAAGGGCACAGTATACTCAAATCAAGGGGTGGTATAAGCCATACAGAATCGGGCTAGGCTTATAATTGCCTCAGGGCAGATAGCCTAGTATGAACCTATGAACCTATGAACCTAAATGAGAAAAAGTGGGCTGATGAAAAAATGATGATGATAATGATGTACCCCAAAATTTAAGAAATCCTAAAAAAATAAAATGTCTCTTCATCTCCACAAATTAAAAAAAAAATCAATAAAGTGACAACAGAAATAACATTCTCTTTAAAAACATTTGATTTATATTCAAAATTAGATTCCCAGTGAGCCAGCACTAAATTTTCATAATTGGGTGTGATTAAGGCAGCCATTGCAATACCCCTAACCTGTTTATATACCATACCATTAAACTTAACCAAACACATTAGTCAGTACTTGGTCAATATACTCCATCATAATTCTTATTTCACAAGTGGTATAGTCATTATCATTTTAAGTAAGACATTGTCAATCCATTCTGACCCTACGTCCAGCATTCAAAGATTTAACATCTACTGTGACCAAATAATCACTGTCAAGAACTGTCACCTCAGAAATTCTATCCAAAGAGTAAGATGAATCTGTAATGAAAAGCGTGTTTAAAAACAAATTCTTGAAGATATTCATCTACAAAAATAGAAATAGCTTCTAACTTAGACTCTCCTCGATGGGACATTAGGTTTTTAATGATGGGTCAATCTCATCCTTTAGCACTTCCAGTGTACCAAAAGAACACCAAAATTGGATCAGGCACTAAAAAGAACTCATAAAAAAGGCTATGATGTTATTTGATAGATAGTTAAATAGTTTATGCAGTATCCAGTCATCAATCATTTTTATGAGTTCATTTTTAATTGTTATAATGAAAAGTAACTCTGTATATTGTTTGTATGATTCCATTGTTGTCCTTTTTTGCACCTAAGTGAAGTTTGCACAGATATATCCACTACTGTTAGTGGAGTAATGTAATGAGAATGAAACTCTGTATACTGCAGATTGCAATGTGAATGCAACCCTGTACATTTTATGTAAATATTAATTTTATTTTACTCCTTTTGTTTTAGCAGAGCTATTTCTCTTTCTCTTTGTCTCTCTCTGCATATACTGCACTCAACATATGTGTATATATTTGTTAGTTGGAGCTTTTCTCTTTATGCCTCCACTGAAAAGCATTTTTATTGTACAGTCATACTTTCCCGGCAATCAAACGCAATAAATAAACATGCATTAGATCAGTATGCACCTTCTAGTTTCTTAAAATAATATTAAGGGCCAAGTTAACAGAATTAATAGACTAGCAGTGAGTAAAATAATTATTGACAAAGGACTTGAAACACTTAATAATGCATTTCAGTTGAGGGGGTATTCACAAAAGGTAATAAAAGAAGGACTGAGATTAGCAGGAAAGTTGTTCCCAGTGTAGAGTTTAAAAACAAAACTAGTATTAATTTTCACATTTTCCATTGATAGTAAACAGGTCACAGATGAACCTTTTCACTGTTCACACCCTGGAGATTTTGAAAGCTGCTCCTCACATTGCTAGTAAAATGGGTAAAAGGTCCTATTTTGTTTATAGAAGAGGTCTGAATATTAAAGATATGTAATAAAATTTGTCATTTGAAATTTCGTAGTTCTGAAGTCAGCACTATTACATGTTATAATTGTAGTTTGCGTAGATACTCCTTTATAATTTAATATTAGTATCAACAAATCTTATGATCTTCTAGGAGTTCTCAGATGTATTTCAGATATTGTGGTTTATGTGGTAGTGTGGAACACATTTTGTGAAACATTTTTATGAGGGTAAAATAAAAAGAGAAAAAAGAAAATATGAAGACTAGTATTATATAAACATGAAAAGTGAAGCTAGTGCATTATGTAAACATAGTTTGAGTTGTAAGAATTTAAAAAGTTCACTTTAATGGGATTAATTTATGTACTAGTGTTATTTAGGCTTGGTGATAGGGAATTACAGTTAGATTATAAGAAATTGTATTGGCAAATTTTACTTAACATTACTCCTTACTAATTTTAGTTTTAATTTTAATTTTAAAAGTTATTTAATTTTAAAAGTTTGACATTATCTTCAGTCTTTGTTGGAACTGTAGCACAAAAGTGTCATCATGTGAGATGTCCTATTTAAAAAGGAAGAATATTGTTATTGGATTTTGTCTGAAGAAGACTTGAGAATCTGTATTGACATGAAAGATCTTAACATATTCAAGAAGTGTTTTTATTCATCTGTTTTTCTTCTTTCTCTCTCTCTCTTGTTTTAGTTGTTTGGTTTGGTGCTTTTTTATGCAGAATTTATAATGGTGGGTGGAACAGTCTCATGTCAGAATGCAACATTTTTACTAACATTTGTTTTAGCCTATGTATTAACTAGCAAATGAAATATAAAATGCAGTAGTGCAAAAAAGAAAAAGAAAACACTTATTAGTGAAAAAAATATTAAGCTGATTGCTTTTTGTCTCAGTTTAATTCAGTTCTGAACGATTCTGTTTTTGAAAATGGGGCAAAAGCTCTGAACCTAATTAACATGTTTCTTCTTTATAATTTGCATTTTTATTAGTCATCTATATTAGATATTTTCTTCATTTGGCTGTTTTTGTTTAATGTTACATTTTTTCAAGAAGTTGTCTGGTTTGATTCTCAGCTGGGATGTCTTCTATGTGGAATCTGCATGTCTCCCCAGTGTGGGTTTTCTCCAGGTATTCCATTTCTTTTTCCAACTCCCAAAGGCATGCAGAGAGCTGATTGGTGACACTAGGTTTTCCCTACGAGTCTGTGATATGTGTGTATGTCTCTGTGTGTCTGGGTGTATGTGAAATGGATGAAAGATCTGACAAATTACTTGCTTATTTGTCTAGAAAACTTCATAGATGGAGATGGCTGTTCATTGGATCATTGTAATAAATATAATATTAGTAAATTATTAAGTAGAATTATAATTTAATATGACTCATGAGCATTGATTGGTGGCTGAAAAATATGAAATGTATCTTGTTACCATGTGAAATATGAGATGCAATATTTTAATTTGTAATATGATACATGCAGTAGTCATGAGGCACTACAAATGAACAATTCAAAAACAAAAACCAGAAGCTGTAAAGTTCAGTTCGCAAAAAGCGTGCACCAAATTTGAAAAAGAAACAACCTTTTACTGTAAGCGCTTGTAATATAAATAAGAATGAAAAAGATCTTCTCAATTTGCTAACCACTAGTAGAGTAAGAGTCATGAAACCTGATAAGGGGGGGGGGGCGGGTTAGTTTTCATGGACCAGGTGGATTATGAGAATAAAATGCTTGCACATCTGGATAGTAAAACTTATGAGAGTGCGAGTGTGAATGAACTTAATGGAGCTTATAATAAAATTAAGGGCATTTTGAGTGACCTCTTTCTAGAGGGAAGAATAGATGTGGATGTATACCATTTTCTTACTATGCCAGCTCCTATTGTACCATCTTTGTTTGGCTCACCAAAAATACATAAGAATGTATCTAATCCACCTTTTAGACCTATAGTAGATGGAAGGGGCTCCATAACGTATGGTTGAGCCAAATTTGTGGATCATAAATTAAAACCTTTTATTGCAACAGAGGCACAAATATGTCGTGATTCCTGGGAATTCTTGACATATATTAATAATTTGGAGTTCAATGACCAATATCTGTTCCTGACTGTTGATATTAAAGATCTTTATACCTCCATTCCACATGATATAGGGCTAGAATGGGTTAAAGAGTTTTTACTTAGGAAAGGCATGGATTATCAGGATATTGACCTGATTGAGGTTTTGTTGGAAATTATTTTGGATAACAATTTTGTTTTATTTACAACCAAAATGTTTCTCCAGAAGAGTGGTATTGCCATGGGTTCACCTTGTGGGGGCAGTTTCGCTAATTGTGTTCTTGCCCACTGGGAAACCACATACTTGTTTAATTGTTCAACCTACACTAGATACCAGGACGACATGTTCTTTTTGTGGAAAGGTCCGAGACATGCTATTGATCCATTCATACTAGAATTGTCTAGTTTTACTTCCTTTTTGGAATTTACCTATCAGGTGGAAGGGAATAAGGTTAATTTTCTGGACATTTGTTTGAGCAAGGACATAGTTAAAGGTCAGTTTAGATCTACAATATATCGGAAACCAACATATTCAAACATGTTCTTGCATTTTACTAGCTGCCATCCTTTCCATCAGAAAAAAGGCTCTGGTTAAAGGACAGATGGTAAGGGCAGCTAGGATGGTGTCCAGATTTGAGGATTTTCAGGATGAATGCACTTTACTTAAATGTATGTTTTTGAAGAGAGCTTATCCTTTGGCTTTATTAGATCAAGTCATAAAGGAGGTCAGTAGGAAAAGGGATTTAGGGTATTTTCAACCTTTAATACAAGATAGACAAGTACAGGTGGTTTCATTGGGCATCTCTGAAACTGTTGCCCCTCCTAAAATTAAGAAAGAATTAGAACTTGAGGTTTTTTTGATTACATATTCTACTGATGTGAATAGGATTAGGGAAATTATGTATAAGAATTGGAACATTATACTTCAGGAGCATGAGATAAATAAGAAAATAGGCCATAATTTTATTTATTTAAAAAAATAATTATTTTTAGAAGGGGTCCAAATCTTAAGAATTTACTGGAAAGAGTCAAAAGAGCACCAAAAGGGCAACCTGGCACCTTTAGGTGCGGAAGATGCTCACAATGTAAATTTATCAACACCTCTGTTAGTGTAACTATTAGAGATAAAAATTACAAAATTTTAGGTCATTTTTCATGTGACTCACAAGGAGTTGTTTATTGTGCTAATTGTACCCATTGTGATGCATTCTATATTGGAAAGACCGAACGTAAGCTTAAACAGAGAGTTTATGAACATCACTATAATATTGTTAGGGCTAATAACAACAACACCCTGGCAAGACATATTATGATGTTTCCAGAGCACAAATTCAAGTTTGTGGTGTTACAAAAGATTGAGCATAGTGTCAGGGGTGGCCCATGGTTCTTGAGACTTGAGGAAGTAGAATTAGAGTGGCAGATACGAACCTTAGCATATATATTTCCTGGGCTTAATGAACAAATATCCATTAAATGCCTTCTTAAAATGAAAGCTTTAAATAGATGAATTTACAGTAAAAAAGCTTTATTAACTAATAGTTTAATAGTTATGGATATATTTTGGTCAGGGATAAATAATTCTCAAGGACATTTTCAAAACATATATGCATGGCATTTGGATATCATTCATTTATTTGTTCATTTTTATTAGGTTTTGTCTAGGAAGTTATAAATTTCTTATGTGTATAAATAAATAAATGTAATATATATTAAAATTTTTATATAATATTCAACATTTTATGTTTTCATAAAATGGTTATTAAGATATATGTTGAACACATTTTGCATTTTATTTATTTAATATTTATAACTCGATTTAGGAAGTTGGTTTATTTAAATAATGCCTTTTTAAATAATGACCCTTTTAAGTGTCAGGTTTTTAAGAAAAATCTTGTTTTAATAGCTTGTATGGTCATTAATCAATTAGCTTACTAATTGGCTGTTTTTGAAAGTATATAAAATGAGTGGGGACTTTGTTAAATCTGTTTGAATTTGGTCTGAAGAAGCTGGCATATTGTAGCCGGTGAAAGCACTTACCATTCATTTGTGAATAAAGAGTTTCGTTCGAGAGCCTCAGTGCCTTTTTTGTGGATTTACTAGTTTTCGTTTTTGTCTTTCGTTTTCAAGTGAAAATGTTCTTGTCTGAATTCAAATGAGAATGTGCACAGCAAATGTCTTGGGGTATAGAAATGTTGGTTTGGATTTAAAAAAAGACAGCTGTTACATCATGGGCTTTTCTCATAAAAAGTTGTACATTATTTTGAGCAAAATATTAAAAATGATCATTTATGAACCTGCATCTAGTAGATTAAGCACAGGATCGCAGTAATGATGCTGAAGAATAATTGTGGCTCTAAATATCAAACAGCACTGGGGATTCAATAAGCCCTACACAGTCATTTTTTACCTTGTGTGCATCACACATGAAATTTAGATTCAGTAACCACCATGTAGAGGTGCACACTTTCACACAAACAAGGTAAACACCATGGCATGCTAATTATAGCATAAGAAGCTGAATTGCTTGCTAATCAGCCAGTCCATCATGGTGGAGCTATACAACAAGCCATAAAACATATGTGTAGACTCTCTGCTGGGTTTTCCTGAGAATTCCAGAACTTTTGGAATGCAGCAATGGAAAGGATTCTACATGGAAAAGGCTGAGGCCAGTGATGCTACTGCTGCTAATAGGCCTGGGCTGAGAAGGAGAAGGGTTTTCAGGCTCCATTCAACTTTTCACAACCTACATGATGTGGAAATTGTAGAAAGCTACAGGGTAAAGAGGGACACACTACAGGAACTCTGTGACCACTCCCGTCCTCAACTCAGACCCAGAGCCAACTGAGTCTAACCCATCCCAGTGGAGACAAAGTTATGTGTATCCCTTAGAATCTTAGCTACAGGTACCTTTCAGAGACCAACAGGGACCATGCTGGGGGTGTCATAGGCATCAGCATCCAGGATCCTCCATCAATTCCTGAATTCTATGCTCCAACATGCCAGTGACCACATATATTTTCCCCATAGTTCTGAGGAGAGGGTCAGAAATATACAGGATTTTACCATGTAGCACACTACCCTGAAGTACTGGGTGGCATAGCTTGCACAGATCTAGAAATGAAGGCACCACCTGGGGAACAGGGTAGGCTCTACATAAACAGAAAGGGCTACCACTCTATCAACTACCAAGTCATGTGTAATGTCAAGTGAATCATCCTGCATATGTGTGCTAGCAACCCTGGCAGCTGCCACAGCTCACATATCTGGCACACGTCCCAAATGTACCAGATGTGAGGTATATCCTTGTGTATTATTACTTATAGGTTCATAGGTGTGTACTAGGCTAATGGCCCTGGAGCCTGCACAAGCCTAGCCCATAGAACTGCCTTGGCATTGTGCTCCTCGACGTTATTTCCCAGTGCCTCTATCGAGTAGAGCCACTGGAGTGATCCCCAGCATGAACTTTCTATTTTCTAGCCACTTATCAATATTTCTCTTGAAGAGGCCCAGTGAGATGCTCTGCTTAAACTATATGAGAACTCTATTCCAGAGCATGGTCAGTCTCTGGGTTATGAACCTGTCCCTCCATCATGTTCTGTTGATTGTGGTAATGAGGTTGAGGTCTCTGGAGTGTGTGGTGCAGAGGGATTGGGATTTCTTTAGATGTAGCATTTTTTACAGAGCTGGGTCAGACATGGCTTTGTATGTCAAGCAGAGATCACCTCTTAGTAGATGATAAGAGACAGAGAAGTTGGAGTTTTTTGAGTCTGTCCATGTAGGACATGTGTTTAAGGCCTAGGATCCTCTTTGTGAGATACTTTTGTGGCCTCTGCAGCTGTTGCAGGTGTCTAGTGAGGTGCATGCCAAATGGGGCATTATACTCAATGATTGGTCTAATAAGGGAAGAGTAGAGAGAGACGATGACCTCTTTCTTCGTGGATGTAAAACCTTTGGTAATGAGATGTGCCACATAGAGGGACTTTCTGACCACAGTGCCAATGTGGTGGTCAAAGGAATGTGTCCCCAAATCTCTTGTAACCCCTTCAATGTTCAGTGGGCTCCCATCGATGTGGCAATTAGTGAGAACTGAGTTTTTCCCAAAGGGGATGACTACGCCTTTTTTAGCTTTAAGCTTAAGGCCATGGTTTTGACACCAGTCATTGGTCTCAGTGAGGCCTTTCTGTAGGATGTCTGCATCACTTGGGGAGTTAATAATGGCTCCCAGCTTGCAGTCATCTGCAAACTTGTCAGCCAGAGTCCCTCCA
This sequence comes from Protopterus annectens, assembly GCF_019279795.1. Taxonomy (NCBI): domain Eukaryota; kingdom Metazoa; phylum Chordata; order Ceratodontiformes; family Protopteridae; genus Protopterus; species Protopterus annectens. The sequence continues at coordinate 955,870,161 of NC_056746.1, forward strand.
TGTTGGCCTGGACTTCTGAGAAGTAGATGCCAAACAGGAGAGGACCCAGGACCGATCCCTGTGGGACTCCACTCGTGACTGGTCTGCAGTCTGACTTGGAGTCTCCTACTTTTTCACTGTGAGTTCTATCTGTGAGTCAGTTTGCAACCCACCTGGTGGAATAGGGATTGATGCTTAGATTGGTGAGTTTATCAATAATTCATGAGTGACGAATGGTATTAAAGGCCTTGGCCAAATCAAGGTAGGCTGTATGAACTACCTTACCCTCATCCATATTTCTGGTGGCTGACTCAAAGAAGTCAGCCAGGTTGAGCAGGAATGATCTTCCTTTCACAAAACCAATTTGTGTGGGATCCAGAGTTTGGAGATTACCTATATCCTTGTTAATTAGGTCCATGATGATGCACTCCATAGCCTTATATATCAGACTTGTCAGGCTAATGGGGCAATAATTCCCAGGGTCTGTAGTCGCTCCCCCTTTGTGGAGAGGGATGACTGTTTCAGTGCACCATTCGATAGGGACAAAGCCTGAGGTGAGAGTGTGAGTAAACAGGGCACACAGATGTGGTGCCAGTTCACTTTGTAGTTCATGTAGACCACAGCCAGGGATATTATCGGACCCCCATGGAAGCTGTATTCTTGGCCTTGGACAATGCAGCTTTACCCTGTGCTGCTGTAATGCTGGATGCCTGGCATTATTCCAGCATTGTGATTGGTCCTTTAGGAGGGCACTGAATCTGTCAGCCAGTATGCTGGCAATATCTGTTGGCTCAGTGTAGGAGGTACCATTGTGCAGTAACTCAGAGCAAATCTGGGTATTGGCATGGAGATTCATGATATAACTATAGAAGGCCTTGTGGCTGTTTTTAGTGTCTGCCACAATTCTGCCTTCATAGGTGGCTTTAGAGGGATTCATACTTTTTGGTGAGGCTAATAAGGGAGTTTTTCCAGTCTTGGGACTTTACCTTTTTCTGCAACAGTTTCTTCCTTCTGTTGTAGAGTTTATTAATGGCAGGGGACCACCAGATTGGCTTCCTTCTTTTGGAGGAGAGTGTCTTGGTTCTGTTGGGTATGGCTAGTTCCATGCATTTATGTACGTGTTCGTATAGTGCATTGGTGTATGATTCAGCAGTCCTGCATCTATTTTCCATTGGCATGGGTGCCGTGAAGTTAGCCACCTCTGTTTTTAGGAGCCCAAAGTCAGCTTTGGAGAAGTTTTTCATTGTGGTTACCTTTGCGAGGGATGTGGGTGAGATTTGGATTTCCATGGTAATTAGTTTGTGGTTGGATCTAACCAGGGAGGAATTGACTACTGGTGTAGAGCAACAGTCACCCATGTTAGTAATAACCAGGTCAAGGATGTTGCTTCCTCTAGTGGCATAAGAATGAGCTTGTCCAAGGCATTGGAATTGATGTATTCCAGGAAGCATTGGGCCAGTGTAATGGTGCTTGAATAGTTTTCCCAGTTGATGGAGGGGTAGTTGAAATCGCCTAGTATGAGGGTGTTGGATTGGACCCTAATAGACTCCAGAGTGCTTAGGAACGTGAAGTGAGAGTCTTGGGACATGGTTGGGGACCTATAGCAGACTATGACCTGTATCTCCGATGCGTCATGCTGGGTTACTAGTCTGGAGATGTGAATATCCTTTATGAATATGGAGACACCACTGCCTTTGGATCTTCAGTCCATCTTCTGGGGCCGAAAGGTATGAAATGAATTAGAGCCTGGTAGCGCAGGGGTGTTTTCTGAAGCTTTAAACTAGGTCTCTGTTACAGCACAAATGTTGTTGTTTTCCATTTTGAGGAGTGCTTTGAGTGAGTGCATCTTGAGATTTAGATTTCTAACACTGAACAGCATGACCCTCAGATTGCATTTATTTGTAGCTGTTACAGTGGTAATTTGGTCTTTGGAACACTGCCTAGAAAAGGAACTACAGGGGTGACAAGAGCCTTAAGCCAGTACCTGGAAACCCAAGGGTAACAGATGCAGGCTATCTCAGGTAAAGCATCAAGGTCTGTCAATCATGTCATCCCAAGCAGACAAATACTGGCTCCTCTAAGAATGACACCAGAAACTTAGCCAATTGTTGTAGTCAATCATTTTTTGCTTGTATTGTGGTATCATTCTGGGCAATAGTAGAATGCTGCTCAGGGATAGGGTCATACCTGCCTGGGCCACATAATCAGAGAGCTCCACCATGTCACTTTTCATGTAGTCCAGGCAGGTGCATCTCAGGTCATTCACACCCACATGGACAATGACAGAGTCATACTTGTACTTGTTATGGAGTGACTGACTTGGTCCAGTAAGTAAATAAAAGGTGGGATATTTGTACAGAAATTACCTTAACATCTGACAGCAGAGACCTATTTGACTTATATGTGTCCGTTACTAAGTAGTAGGTCTCAGGCATCAAAGATTCATCCAGTCATACCTCTCAAAAGTACTGATGATCACTGCATGCCCTCAGTTTAGCACCATAAGTTTATACTGGAAAATCATTAGAGAGAAGTTAGAAAGTAATGATACACAATAGCAGTTTCTGACTTCACAATCCTGACAAGATCAGTCACTATAAAGTTAGGAAATGTAGTTGCTATCAACTGTCTAACTATCCAAGGCCAATATAGGTCAAAGTTAGAACTACCAGTTCAACAACACAAATGCAGATATACTGCCTGAGCATTAGACACAAAGCTTATGTAGTGCTGAATCCAAAATATAGAAAACAAGGATATTGCCCACTTATCATCACTTGCATAGGGTGTTGTGTGAGGAGTAGCAGGAAGCCTAGGTGGACACAAAAGGTCAGTGAATGTATGTGAATAAGAAAGAGAAGCAGGTAGACATTTGAATAAACCAACAAATGGCTATTGAGACAAAATGAGTAAGTGCTGTATGTGTGTCTATAGGTGTCCTCCAGGTGAAATTGGTGTGTGAGTGTCTGCATGAAGACACCCAAGATCTGTGATGGGTCTACATCTTGGTATATTGGACAGGTGTCAGCCATGCATGTTAAACGTAGCCGTTCATTGTTGCCATCCCTGACCATGAGAACTGGCTCTTCCAGGAGTTGCACTGGCATGTCCTTGCCCACAGGAAGTTGCACTGCTGCTATCTGAATGTGACTGATGTCTGCTAGATGAGCTTCCTTCATGGGGTACCCAGTACCATGACCCCATGGCCTGCCACATCTGGGTGTGGACAGCTGACTCATTGATGGAGCAGTGGAAGTACTGCCACTAAGGGAGTGTGACTGGGCACAGCCACGTCGGCTGACAGCAGATTATGTGGCTGTCCTACATCTATGAAGATGCCATTCCCCTCCCAGCAGACATTCCATCACAGACAATGTCCATTCCATGACAGAGACTGCTCTGTCCATCACAGACACCCAACATGTCATTCATCTGATCCATTGAATCGGGAACACTGTGGAGGTATTCACACATGTCATGACTGTTCCACATCTATAACCCTGAGCATTTTTCCAGAGCACCTGTGGGAACTTGCCTGTACCTCCATTGAATGGCATGGGAAGAGACCCCTGCACCAGGTGGAGGGGGGACAGTAAGCCCCCTCCGAGCACCCCTATCAGCCCTCCTATGTGGAACCTCACCCACACTTTGGATATGGCCAGAGTCCACAGGCACTGAAGCCACATTAGCCACACTTCCCTGATCAATGGCCTCTCCCTTCACCTAGCCAATATCTGAAGGCTCACTGAAATGGGTAGGCATAGTCCTACTGGCTGTGTCCAATGGAATTGCAGGGGATGGCTGAATGTCAACATCAGTGTCAGAGTCAATCTTTGCACCCCCTGACTGTGCCTCAGTTTGGCCACCATCATCATCAGAGTCTGCTGATACACTAACATCAGGTGGCAGAGGGACCACACTCCCACTATCATAATCACCTGTGATATAAAGCAACAAACAGAGGGAAAAATTAATACCTGCACTACTATAGTACAATATATGCTAACAAAGTAACAGTCCTGCCACTATTACAGACAGTACAGCAATACACACAACAGGTCTGACATCAACAGCACATACTAAAATAAGTTATGCAATAGGTAAGGAAAACATCATCACAATTAACAATAACACAGGAAATAATAATTTTACCCCTTTGTATGCCAATTAACTATGCTGTCAGCTAAAACATGGCTGACAGCTCCAAGCTAAGCTAATAATTGTAGCAATCTTCAATCCCCTCCAAAAAAATACACGTAACACAGAAGTAACTTATTGATTTCAGCTGTTTTACTATACAACAGCATTCAGCAGCTGAGATATCAAAGCTTACCTGGAAGCTTCTTCTGGGGTATGCTTGCTGTCCCTGAAACTGTTGCTCCAACAACCAGCACATCTGGATCCCTGATACTGGGCAGGAACTTTTCATTGGGTGTTAATGGTGGTTCCCTAGCAGACTCTCCCCTGGTAACCATCTGGTCACGGCCCACTGCAGCTGCTCTCCTCCATGTTGATGTGATCATGTCAGTGGCCTTGTGGCACACCTGCTCATATGTCCTGCCATGGCCACCCACAGCATTCACATCATGAACTATCTGTTGTCATATCTGTATCCTACTTGCCAAATCTCCTTGTTCCCTTTCCAGGAGAAAGCACCATGTTGCCTAAAGGCATCCACAATCACTTGATTCTCAGCATCAGTGAAGCGGGGTCTCAGAGGATTGACATACCTGGGTGGCATACTTCTAGGTGCCCTAAAAGACAACAGAAGAATAATACACATAAGTATTACATAACTACAAAAAACTGTTACCAGATAAAACAGAAAAGGTAGCCAGTCAGTATTACCCATTGGAGAAACATAAAACAGTGTAGAGGTGTGAAATACGAACAACAGGCAGGATGCAAAACAAGGACAGTAACAAGAGCAACATATCCTTGTTTGTGCCATAACATTAACTCATCTTTGTCCCCCCCAAAAAAAAGAACAGTCTATCCTTGTTTGTGCCATAATTGTAACTGGAAACCAACGAAATGCAGTCCAACTACCAAGCTGAAGTACATACACGTTAATAAAAATAAAAGTATTATTAAAGTATATGCACTTCAGTGTAGTAGTTGGATTGTATTTCATTAGTTTCTATACTATTTCATACATTGTCGACTTTTGGTGGTTGCTGGTGTACTTTTTTATTTGTTTGTTACCTGTAATAATAACTCACCTATGTTATCCCCCAAAAGAACAGGAAAATGACACATTTTGGTAACAGACCATCGTTGAAATGGTAAAAGTGTTACCAAAGGAATTGTACCTGAAGCATTTGTATGTATTTATATTTATTTATTTATTGACATTTGTTGACCAGGAAAAGTCCGACTGGGTCAGGAACCCATTTTCAGTGGAGCCACAGGGAGAAAAGCTCCACAAATTTTTTACATATACATTTAGAAAAATGTACATATACATATAAAGTTGTATCACAGTAATACATGGGCAAGTAGAAAACATTTGTACACAAAGAAGTAATTTTCCAGTAATAAAATAACAGTGGTATGTTGTGGTTACATATTACAGGATTAGTAGTACAGTACAACAGAAATGTGTTACAGTAATGCTGTGACAAGAGTTGAAAGTAGTGATCTGTAAGGTAATATGATGACAGGTTGCACAGGGAGAGGTGGCTGACTTAAGTAAGGTATGAAGTTGAGGTATTGAGCTAGAGAATATGAGGTTAGGGTATAAGATTGAGATGTATCAGCTCTGGTAGTTTTGCCTAGGAGAGTGGATAGTGACATTTTTCTTAGTGCTTGACTACGTTAGAATGGTGAGATGAGATTGGTGACAAGAAGATTAACTTGAGAAGTTGGATAGGTTTTAGAGGTAGTAGGTGTAGTGAGGAGGTGTGGGATTGTTAGTGGTTGAGAGATGTGAGTGGGGGTAGAAGTTTGGATGGTACAGTTGGAAGTAAAGGTTATGTATTGGCTTGGAAGGGGGAGGTATGTGAGTTAAGAAGGTGAATTTTTAGTGCAATCTTGACATTTTTGGATCTGTCTGTAGAACTATTTGTAGGTAGGGCATTCCATAATTCAACAATAGCTTAAGAGTATAGGCATTGGCCGGTGCATTTATTGGGTCTATGTACTGTTATTAGTTGTTTGTTTTCAAAACGGTGGATTCTGGTAGGAGTATAAATATGCAGAATTGTTTTCAAGGCTGGACAACTTTGTCATTTGTATATTATTCTGTGTGCAGTAGTTAGTTGCAGAAAGTCTAGGTAGTGAGGGAATTCTCGCCATTTAAGTTCTGTAAGAGCATTGCAATGGTGAGAGTGATAGTTTGTACCAGTAGAAAATTTAGCAATTTTGTTATAGCAGGACTCTAGTTTATTGTTTGGAATTGTGTGTAGGTTGATGAAAATGGGGGGCTCTGTATAATAAAGAGGGAAGTAAGTAGTGGCTAGGATTCTTCTGGTTAGGGTGTACATGTAGTTTTTGTGCTGGTGCAGCATCCCTAACCTGGAATGTTCCTAGGTTGGCACTAGGCTATCAGCCCTAGGGCTATACAGCCATAACAATTCCCTGGCTATTTCTTCCCACAATATTTACTTCCCTGGACCCCTGTCTAGCAGGGTGACTGACATGATCCCCAGAGTGAATTTCCTATCTCCCATCCAATTGTCGAGGTTCCTTTTGAAGAGGGCCAAAGAGGCGCTCTGCTTGACATTTATGGGCAGTCTATTCCAGAGTATGGGGAGTCTCTGGGTCAGGAACCTATCCCTCCAGCATGTTTTGTTCATTGTGATGACAAGGTTTAGATCCCTGGAGCGTGTGGCTCTGAGGGATTGGGATTTCTTTAAGTGTAGTATGTCCAACAGCTCTGGGTTTGACATGGCCTTGTATGTTAAGCAGAGATCGCTTCTGTAGATGATATGCGACAGAGTACAGCTGGAGTTTTTTTAGACAGTCAGCATATGGCATCTGTGTTAGGCCTGTGATTCTGTTTGTTGTTTTAATAGAGTTTTGTACGTGCTGGCTGAATGTAAGTTTGTTGTCAATTGCTACACCTATTATCTTAGCACTTGCTACATTTTCTATCTCTGTCTTACTCTGTGAGTATATTTTAAAATCAAGTAGGACTGTTTTGGGTGTAAAGAACAGGAGTTTTGTTTTGTTGGGATTGAGTAGTAATTGTGCTTTGGTGAGCCAAGACTCAATAGAGGTAAATGCATTTTGGGTTATTTGTATGGTGTTTGAGGAGGAGATGATGGTAGAATCATCAGGGTATTGGATAACAGAGCTTTGAAGGGAGGCTGTGTATAAGTTATTAATAAAAATATTAAAGAGGAGGGGTCCTAGTATGGACTCTTGTGAGACTCCTGTTTTGTTAGTCTGATAGTTTGAGAGAGAACCTTACCATTTTACACATTGTTGGTTAGATGGTTAGTGAACCATAGTAGGGAGGTTTGTTAACAACCTATAGAGGTATGTTGCTGTAGGACATTTTTTTGAGACTGTGTCAAAGGACTTTGACAGATCTAAAAGTATTACAGAGGTAATTTGACCAGAGTCTAGAACTGTGTTGACTGTATCCAAAAAGCAGAAAAGGGCAGTTGTTTGGGACTATATTGCCTTATCAAAAAACATCTTCATCAAATGCCTCTTTGTCAACCAATAAACAGTGAACTCCAAAATCTTTGAATGGCCACTTCAGTGATTTTTTTCCCAGGGGAAAAACACATGGCCATCGTTGGGAATTTGCCCTTTTCCCCACTGTAGTGTGATCTTGGAGTTAGTATATTTAGTTAGGGAGGTGTGGAGGTGAAGCCCCCCACTTTATAGGGTTTGAAAGTTTGGTTTTTCGTTGGCCAAGCAATTTTTTCCCCTGGGAAAAAATTTGATAAATGGATTTCAGTGTTTGCTGTTTATTGGTTAGCGAAGACGTGTTTGATGAAGACATTTTTTGATAAGGTACTATAGACACAGTTGTTCTGCTATGTGATGGTCTAAATCCATGTTGGGTGGGTGTAAGGAGATTGTTATAGATGAGGTGGTTTAGCAATTGCCTGTGTATGCATTTTTCAAGCAGTTTGGATAAAGCAGAAAGGAAAGAAATGGGAAGATAGTTAGCTAGTTTGTTAGATTTCCCTCCTTTGTGCAGTAGGGTTATGATGGATCTTTTCCAAAGGTTGGGTACATAGGACTCTAAGATTGATTATTTGATAAGAATGCTGACAGTATAAGCAATAGCATCTGCAGCTATTTTTAAATATTCTGCAGGAAGATTGTCAGAAGAAGTAGAGCCAGAATGTAGTTTGAGAAGGAGTTTATGAATTAGTAGAGATGGGTTGTAAAGAGAATAGTGAAGTGTGAGTGCTTGATGTGGAAGTGTTTTGTTGGGGAAGAGGTGTAGTTTTGCTATGTTTGTTATTTGTATCAATTGTTGATGGAGTAAGAGTGTCTATTAAGTTAGTACTTGTAGTGAAGGTGGAGTCTGTAACTAAGTTAACAATGCTATCTATAAAGTGGGTATTAAATATATCAGATATTTGGGATGGTGTTTTGTCTTTGGCTGTGTTTTGGTTGGAAGCCAGGTTAAGTATTGAAATGGTTTTCCAGAAGGCTTTAGGACTGGTTTTATGGTCTGTTAATTGTTGAGAAGTATTTTATTATCAGCATTTGCTAGTTTCTTTGCTTTATTATGTAATTGCCTATAGTTTTGAAAAGTGGTTATGTTTTTGTTTTTTTTGCCATTCTTTCCAGGCTGTGTCTCTGGTTTATAGTATTTGCATTGTGGACTTGCTTAGGCAGGATGCATGGTTCATTTTTGTCCTTTTCCTTCTTTGAGAAGCTAGGTCATTAAGTGTGTCTAGGAATAATTTGTTAAAGAGGATGACTGCATGGCCTAGAGGTAGAGTTTTTAATATGGGACAGTTGAATGATTTTAATATGCAGTTGAAAGTTTGTGGATTAAAGTTTGTTAGGTTTCTTGATGTTTTGTACAAATGGACTTTAGGTATTGGGGGTGATCCTATAAACATATGCAGGCAAGTGATCACTTAAGATGTTAGGGAATGTACTGGGTTTAGCAAATTATGGGGGGACAGTGACCAGTATCCAGTCTAGGGTTGATCCTGGCTTACTGTTATTTTGCATTCTAGTGGAAGTGGGAACACTTGTTTAAATTTATAAAGGTTGATGCTCTGCTGGGGAATCAGTGTTTAGGTTTTGCCAAGTGATATTAAAGTCACCCATGATTACTGTCTCATGAAAGTGTTTTCTGATATCCAAGAAAGAATGTATTCGAGTATGGAGATGTTTAGGCCAGGGGATATGTACACTATTGCAATGCATAGCTGTTTGGTTTTGTTTATTTGTAGGGAATACAATAAGGATTTTAGCAGTACTAAATGTGGGAACTGGTCCCACACCATCAGTAAACTTCTAAGTAATGCATAATCATAAAACTGTAAAACTCTTTGCTTCATATTGTTCTTGAATACATTTGAACATATGCAGTATGTACTTGACAAAATGGAAGCATATCTTCTGAAGTTCAGTTCTCCTCTGCAGAAATATATCCTGAAGAAATAGCATATGTGCAGTTTTTCAGACATAAACAAGCCTCCTCACCATCAGTTTGCCGCGTCTATATTAAATGATCGAACTTTTAAAATTTTGATAATCTAATTAAAAAAAAACACAGGAAAAACCTACCTGAATATTTTAAGCAAGGGGGCAAGCCACCCTGCACCCACCACACCCCCCGCTGTTTAAATATACCAAATCTGAGATCGCACTACAGTGCAGGAAAGGGAAATCTTCCCATTCTGCACTGTACAGAGACTCCGTTGAAATGTTCAAACTTTTAAAAGTTTGATCATATGGTGTCAACCATATGACGTCTGAAATTTTAAAAGTTTGTTAATGTAATATAGACCCAGTTTGTGTAGTTACACAGTTGCCTTTTTATATGGTGTAGATACAGGGCTGTTAACAGAGTGAAGATGCAAATGAGGTGTGAACCCTTTAGAATTGCTGAATCCCAAATACTTGGATCCATGAAGAGGATGTAAATATAGTGCAGGCACCCCCTCCATGTTTGTTATTAATGGATTGCAGCTGTGAATGATTACTGGTTGGGAGAAAGGAAAAGCACTGCAGGCTGCCTTACTTCCACTGGCTGTGTCAGGTTAGATCTACAAAGTGTTAGATATAAGGTTGGAAATGTAAGTAAGCAACACACAATTGTTGTGTTTCATAACATCAAACCTGGCCTTCATTTGTTAGCAACTGCATATGATGTTATTTCCACTTACTATCCTCAAACATTATAAGGGCAATGATATAGAATGGCTTACACACTGCATGTCTCAAATTACTGGTCAGATAACTGAAGAATGCCCAACAAACATAGAAATGTAACACACGGCTGTATATTTGCAAGCAATAATCATAACAGGTTGTGTGATCACTGGGTTGACTACATCCAAAAATAATAAATGTACAAATAACAGCTGTATGGCTTGATATCACTGTAGATGCTGCTGCAGTTAGTTGTGTGCATATTGAGTTCAGTTCTTTGCTGCAAAGCTCTTTTTGTGGCAAAGAGGGATAAGGCACCCATCCTGTGTTCTGAAGGTGCACTGGGGTGAGAGTTCAAATCCAGATCTATGTCGACATATCTGATGTGAGCCATCATTTTCTTATGTGTATGTCTTACACTGATTTTCCTCATGTCAACTATTCACCCCTTTTTTATTCTTCTCCTTTTCTATCTTTTGTTTGTGTAATTTTTTTTGGGAGGCAGTATTTGCATAATGTGGCACATAATGCAGTCATTAGGACAGACGATATTAATGCCAGTTTTGGCTGTGTTTGTCTTGTTTGTGCAATGCACAGCAGTGAGCAAACTGGACAACTGGACCCCCAGAAAGCAGACTAGACCCAGACAGCCAAAAATAGAAACTGGATACATTCAATTAATGCTAATGGGCATCGTGCAAACCCGCTAAGCAGCATTGCACAGCAGTTAACAGAGATACCTTAAGAATGATTAGTAAAATAGGGAATGTCATGTTACTAATCCTGTGGCAGCAGATGTAAGTGTAGGGCTGGAGTACAGATAGTCCTGAGTTCTAGTACAGGGTGTGCAACACTTTTTTCACTGTTGTGACACTGCAGTTTATAGCAATGATCTGAAAGATAGACAAGCATTGTTTTGAACTTCTTGTGGCAACAGGTGTAAGTGTTGTACCCCCATACACATGGTCCTGGGTTCAAATACAGGATATTCCATAAACTTTTACTGTTATTCCACTTCCTATTATAGTCAGTCTCACTTATAACACTTGACATAGTGAAGCTAATATTCATTATATGTATAAGGGCTGAGACACTGGTATAGTGTCAGTTTATTTACTTATTTATTTTTTTATTTATTTATGTAGATTACATTTATTATCAGCTGTATGACTGTGGGTATACTGTGTTCTATATTCCTGTAAGTATAATTCTGCTATCTGGACCAGCATAGCCTTCACATTTGCCTAATACACATATACAATTGCCTGTACATCCAATACCCTTGAAATTACAACTGCAATTATGTAATGCCTCCCTGCTTGCCACTGTTGCTCTCCACTTACCATTGTGCAAATGTGGTGTTCGTGGGTGCACACCGCTGAACACAGTGTTTGTGTGGTGGTAAGTGGAGCTGAAAAGTTTCAAACAATGTGCATATTCCCAGTATAAATGCAATAACTGGAATTTTTGGGAAAACAGTCTCCATTGTTCTAGATCTTTGGTAAACATAACAGGTGTTTGTGGGGAAGGTGCCAGGTTTAGGGCACATAGGTGGGGTGTCCAGGAGTCCAAGATATTTATTGGACTCCTAGTTAAGAACCACAGTGACAGGATTCTGCAGGAGGACTATTCTGGCTCCCAGTATATGTTGGAGGCTTTAGATAGTTTAGCCTGGGCTCTATCCATTGCTTCCTGTATCCTGCTCACTGGAAACTAGCCCCGGACAGACAGTGATCTCTGTGTGCCCTTAAGGGAAATTACACTTGATGCAGAGAGCTGCATCTGGAAATACTGTGTGTGTACCTGTCATTCTTCCATTGTACATCCCCCACTGTTGCCAGTGGTGAGGATTGAGGCTCCTTGATTACTGGTCCAGTGGTGGGGTGTCACAACTTGTAAGACCAAGAAAGCTGAATATAGGCAAGACTGGTATTCATAAAGATCTTCTGTTCTGTTCTGTTTTTTTTTCCACAGCTGCCAGTGATTGGTTCATAGGTAGGTACTAGGCTATCGGCCCTAGGGCCCATACAAGCCTAGCCAAAAAATGTACCCTGGCTTTTGCCACCCAAGAAAATTATTTTCCTGTGCCCCTGTCAAGCAGAGCCACAGAAGTGATCCCCGGGGAGAATTTCCCATTTCCCATCCAATCATCAAGATTTTTCATGAAGAGTGCTAATGAGGAGCTCTGTTTGACATAGACAGGTAGTCTGTTCCAGAGTATGGGAAGTCTCTGGGACAGGAATCTATCCCTCCAGCATGTTCTGTTTATTGTGGTGACAAGGTTTAGGTCCCTAGAGCGTGTAGCTCAGAGAGATTGGGATTTCTTTAAGTGGAGCATGTCCAACAGCTCTGAGTTTGACATAGCTTTGTATGTTAGGCAGAGATCGCCCCTGAGTAGGCGATATGCGATGGAGTAAAACTGTAGTTTTTTTAAATGGTCTGCATAGGGCATCTGTTTGAGGCCAGTAATCCTCATTGTGAGGTATTTCTGTGGTCTTTCCAGTTGTTGTAGATGTCTTGTGAGGTACATACCAAAAGGGGCGTTGTACTCTATAATGGGTCTAATGAGTGATGAGTAGAGGGGAACAATGACCTCTTTTTTTCTGGATGAGAATCCTTTTGTGATGAGATGAGCCACGTAGAAGGATTTCCTGACCACTGTGGTGATTGTGATTATCAAAGGAGAGACTAATGTCCACCTGTGTCCCAAGGTCTCTTATCACATTTTCGGCATTAAGTAGACTACCAGCTATGTGGTAGCTCATGGGTACAGAGTTTTTACCAAAGGGGATGACAATACATTTTTTGGCATTGAGCTTCAGGCCATGGCTTTGACACCAGCTATCTGTCTCAGTGAGGCCCTTTTGTAGTTTGTCCACATCGTTAGGAGTTTCGATTATGGCTCCTAGTTTGCAGTCATCTGCAAACTTTGTTAGCCAGAGACCTTCTGTGTTGGCCTGCACTTCAGAGAAGTAGATACCAAACAGGAGAGGACCCAGGACTGAACCCTGTGGTACTCCACTTGTCACTGGTCTGATGTCGGATTTGGAATCCGCTACTTTCACAGTGTGGGTTCTGTCCATGAGCCAGTTGGCAACCCATTTTGTGACATAGGGATTTATACCTAGTTTAGTGAGCTTATCTTGTGCCACTAGTATAGGGGTTTTAATTTAATTAAAATATTATTGAAGAATTAACAGGATTGTATAGTTGGGAAATGTGGTTTATGAGTGCAATATCAGAACCCATGGGGCTAGATTGGTGAGGATGAAGGAAGCATTTGGTATATACGCAGAAGAGTAGTGTTATTGTAGCATTATAAGTTAAAGATATGTTTTTGGTATTTTATAGAGTTGTATCAAATTGAGCATGCATATCTTCACTGTAAAAGCAAGTTTGCATGCATTAGTCTACAGTGCAAACCAACAATATTAGACTTTAGTCAGAGGTTGTGGGTTCATAAACCACATTTCCCAACTATACAATCCTGTTAATTCTTCAATAATATTTTAATTAAATTAAAACCCCTATACTAGTGGCACAAATGCTCTGCTGTAAACTGTAATGTTTATGACTGGAATACGCATATGTGCAATATATGTACATGTCAAGGATTATATCTGTAGTGTAGTGTGCATCGTTTAGGAGGTGGTAGTCTTAACTGTAAAAGTTAAGAGTCAGATAATTGTATCAATGTGTATCAATGTTACATATAGAGGTACTAATCTTATCTCTTTTTTTCTCTCACCCCATCCATCCCTTTTCTTTTTTTATTTTATTGTTATTTTATTTCATATTATTTATAAAAAAATATTTCTGTGCTCTTTTTTCTTTTATTTTATTTTTATGTTATTTTATTTTATTGTAAAATTAATTTGTATTTTAGCTTATGCATTTTTTTATTCTCTTTTTTTAATTGTAGCATGTGTTACCAAACTGTGTCCATGTCATCCATGTGTACCACATCACTAAATGCTCTACAGCACAGCAGGGTAGGCCTGCCCAACAGGATCTGCCTGCCCCACCCCTCCATGTCTCCAACAAAGTTGCACATCACGTCTGGGAGCCAACCTGGCAGTACTACCTCTACTGCCCCAGCACTACCTGCCTACTCAGGCAGTCCTTCCCAAGAAGCTGCTCCAATGGTACCCTGTGGGAGCAGTGGCAGAGGTGGTGATTTTATCCCTGCACCGAGCTGCCAAGTATGGTGCGTAGGGTTGTGCACCTCACTGTTGGTGCATGCCTACATTGGTTCCTTACCTGCCCAACTTACCTGACCCAGACATACCTATGCTCCTGCCCCTACATTCCACTCTATGGAAATGTACATATTATGCTGAATTACTGCTGTTTATTGTTCATTCCCTGTATATGACATGGAATTACATGTGGAAACATTACAAACTGAGGGTCCTATGTAACAATTTAGATTCATAGATTCATAGATTAGTACATCACATATTTACAATACATCCATGTGTTGTCTCCCCCCAAGCACTGCAACCCTGGTGGCTCAATACTTTTTCCACACATATATAAACCACAGTAGAAAATGTAGTATCAAATGTTGTGTGCTATGCAATGCACATCAATCTGATAACATGCAGAACTACAACTATTGACCCATATGCCTTAAAACCGTATCTGCAAGGCTAGGGAAGGAACCAGCATGGACCATATACTCAGGGAATAGGTGACATTCTACAAACTTGACCTGACCCATTTGTTTTTGTTAGGAGTAGATCTTGCTTATTGAACCTTGTGGACTGCTTGGATATTAACCCTAAAGAGCTGGATTAGGGATAACAGGACATGCCGTCTATGTTTAGTTATCCATGGCCTTTGACACTATCTCCCATTCATGTCTCATAGTAAAGATCTTCCATGTGGGAATTAAGACATGTATTAGTAGAAGGATAGGCAACTGGCTCACTGACAGAACACACACACACAAAGTTGGGGACTGCACCTCCACCACTAGCCACTTACCATTAGAATACAACAAGCATCTGTGCTGGGCCATCAACTGTTTTCAAACTACATCTTTGAAGCACAGGCAATGGTAGATGGCCTATAGTTTACCAAGTTTGTAGATGACTGGTAACTGGACACACTAATATAGAGTCCCTCAATGATGGTAACATATTACAGAAGGGGCTTCCACACACAAATGATTGAAACCAAACTCACAGACTGAACCTTAAAGCATACAATGGCACAGTGTCCCATTTGGCAATGAAGTACCCCTGCTAACTATGATATGCTTAGCACCCCTCTAAGCTGAAACAAAATGGTGTCAGACTTGGGAACACATGTTAATAGCAATCTACACTTTCATCACTATGTGTCCATAGTAGTGACACACATATTCTGCATTAGGCACGTCATGCATAGGGACATCACATCCAAGACCATGGAGTCATACCTCTGCTCTACTCTACCCTTATCAGACTAGTAATTATGTACAATGCTCACTTCTGTCTCTAACTCACCAGAAACCTGCAGCAATCAGACAAGACACAGGGTTGTGCCTGGAAGACCCCACAGCCTCCAAACACCACATACATGGAAAGAGTGAAAGACCTGTCACTGTACTCAATATCATACAGGCTGCTGAGAGGTGAACTATGCCTGCCCTACATATCAGTCTCAGACCCTGCCCTATTGGAAATGCTAGACATCTGCAAATCAAATGGAATAAAATAACTTGGAGCAGGGCTCTCAACCTAGCCTGTGACATAAGCAGAACATGCTGTGTAGAATGATATATCCCCCAATGAGTCACACTCCTCTTTAATAAGCTCCCACTGCAAGTAAAGCAGTACTTCTCAATGACCCTGTTCAAGCACAACCTTGATTACTGGTTGGGTGATTATAAATTCACCTCTGGGGTGGCACCTATGTCCCTCATGGACAGGGTCAGTTGGTGCTGCTTACAAAATCACTCTGCTAACAATAACCATCCAACTATGCTCAATAAGGGTACTTGTGTTTTCACACAGCTAGGCTCTTAAACATCCTAGAGCCCTTAGCCTATTAGTCTCCTATGAACATATAAAGCTATGAGTCTTTGCAGGCCTACCAGCATTTTCCCCCACATGTCCTGCTGATGTCATCTACTATAAGTTCATCTGCACTCAGACTTGTGCTGTGGCACTTGTGTACCATACTGTGTTCTCTAGTCCGTGTACATAGATAGGTAGGGGTTCTGTTCTCACTTCAGTCAAGTGTGTGTGTGTGCGTGTGTGTGTGTCTGTGTGTGTGTGTGTGTGTGTGTGTGTGTGTGTGTGTGTGTGTGTGTGTGTGTCTAGTTAGAAGAGCAGTTGTGTATATCCCGCAGTTACTGCTTCATTACCAAGGATTGACAGTATTTTGATTCTTGCAAATGCCTACACATCCATTTCATGCAGCCCACCCAACGTTTTGACCCCCACATGGCTTGCTGATGTCATCTACTATAAGTTCAACTGCAGTGTTGTAAAAGTCAACCTTGTGCTGTTGTGCTTGAGTAAAGTTCTCTGTTCTGTAGTCTGTGTACTTAAAGAGGTAAGGGTTCTATTCTCACCGCAGTCAATTCTGTGAGCTATTGCTTGACATTAGAGATAACATTTTATACCACCATGTAGGATCCTTTTATATATTTCCTCAACAGATACTGATGATATCATCAGCTATAAAATGCTGCCTCAGAGAGTCCAAGTCAGACTTCAGCTGTGGCATGTGCATAAAGTACTGGGCTCTGTAGCCTGTGTACTTGGATAGGTAGGGCTTCTATTTTTTACTGCAGACATATATATATATATATATGTGTGTGTCTGTGTGTCTATGTGTCTATGTTAGCTGTTGCTTGACATTACAGAGAGCATTTTACATCCCCATGTGGGACACTGTTATATTCTCTTCAACAGACACTGCTGATATCATCAGCTATAAAGTGTTGTCTGAGACAGTCCAAGCTGGACTTGAACTGTGGTGCTTGCATAAAGTGTTGTGTATCCTTAGATAGGTAGGGGTTCTGTTCTAACTGCAGTCAAGTGTGTGTGTCTGTGTGTGTGTGTGTGTGTGTGTGTGTGTGTGTGTGTGTGTGTGTGTGTGTGTGTGCATGTGTGTGTGTGCACGTGTATGCGTGTGTGTGTGTGCACATGTGTGCGTGTGTGCTCGTGCATGTTTGTGTGTGTGTGTGTGTGTGTGTGTGTGTGTGTGTGTGTGTATTAGCTGTTGCTTGACATTGCAGACAGCATTTTATATCCCAATGTGGGACACTGTTATATTTTCCTAAACAAACACTGCTATCATCGGCTATACAGTGTCTGTGTACCTGAACTTGGTGCTTGCATAAAGTGTTCTGTTATGTAGTCTGTGTACTTATATAGGTAGGGGTTCTCTTCTAACTGCAGTCAAGTGTGTGTGTGTGTGTGTGTGTGTGTGTGTGTGTGTGTGTGTGGGTGTGTGTGTTAGCTGTTGCTTGACATTACAGAGAGCATTTTACATCCCCAGGTGGGACACTGTTATATTCTCATCAGACACTGCTGATATCATAAGCTGTAAAGTGTTGCCTGAGACAGTCCAAGTCATACTTGAGCTGTGGCACTGGATTCTATAGTATATGTACCTTAGGTAGGGGTTCTAGTCTCACTGCAGACAAATGTGTGTGTGTGTGTGTGTGTGTGTGTGTGTGTGTGTGTGTGTGTGTGTGTGTGTGTGTGTGTGTGTGTGTGTGTGTGTGTGTGTGTGTGTGTGTGTGTGTGTGTGTGCCTGAGCTCATGCTTGACATTACTAAGAGCATGTTACCCCAGCATGTGGTACAGTGTTATCTTTTCCTCAACAGGCACTGCTGCTATCATTAGCTATAAAGTGTTGTCTGACACACCCCAAGTCAGACTTGTGGTGTGGTGCTTGCGTAAAGTACTGAGCTCTGTAGTCTGTGTGCTTAGGCAGCGGTTCCCTTCTCACTGCAGTCAACTGTATGTGGGGGTGTGAGCTCATGCTTGGCACTGGAGACAGTATTTCACATCAGCATGTGGAACATTGTTGTCTTCTCCTCAACAGACACTGCTGATATCTTCAGCTATAAACTGGACTCTGACACACCACAAGTCAAACTTGTGCTGTGGTGCTTGCATAAAGTACTGAGCTCGGATGTCTGTGTAATTAGATAGGTAAGGGTTCTATTCTCACTGCAGTCAACTCTCATATGTATGTGTTAATCAGATGATTGGATATGCAGTACTCCCACCAGGGCAAGGTCAGACACTGGACTGGAGGCTAGGCAGATGTCAACCCATCCAGGCAGATTACATTGTAATAAATTTACATCTATTCATAGGTAGGTACTAGGCTATTGGCCCAAGGGCCAACGTAAGCCTAGCCAACAAGATTCCCTGGCTTATGCCACCCAAGAAAGTTATTTTCCTGTGCCACTGTCGAGCAGAGACACAGAAGTGATCCCCGGGGTGTATTTCCTATTTCCCATCCACTCATCAAGATTTTTCTTGGAGAGTGCTAATGAAGAACTTTGCTTGACATAGATGGGTAGCCTGTTCCAGAGTATGGGAAGTCTCTGGGACAGGAATCTATCCTTCTAGCATGTCCTGTTTATTGTGGTGACAAGGTTTAGGTCCCTAGAGCGTGTATCTCAGAGGGATTGGGATTTCTTTAGATGTAGCATGTCCAACAGCTCTGGGTTTGCCATTATATGTTAGGCAGAGATCACCTCAGAGTAGGCGATATGCTACGGAGTAAAGCTGGAGTTTTTTGAGACGGTCAGTGTAGGGCATTTGTTTGAGGCCAGTAATCCTCTTTGTGAGGTATGTCTGTGGCCTTTCCAGCTGCTGCAGATATCTTGTGAGGTACATTCCAAAAGGGGCGTTGTACTCTATAATGGGTCTAATGAGTGTCGAGTAGAGGGGAACAATGACCTCTTTTTTCCTGGATGAGAACCCTTTTATGATGAGGTGTGTCACGTAGAAGGACTTCCTGACTACTGTGGCGATGTGACTATCAAAGGAGAGACTACTGTCCACCTGGGTCCCAAGGTCTCTTATCACACATTCGGTGGTAAGTAGAGTGCTACCTATGTGGTAGTTCATGGGTACAGAGTTTTTACCAAAGGGGATGGCTCTGACACCAGGCATCTTTCTCAGCGATGCCCTTCTGTAGGATGTCCACATCATTTGAGGACTTGACTATGGCTCCTAGTTTGCAGTCATCTGCGAACTTCATTAGCCAGAGGCCTTCTGTGTTAGCCTGTACTTCAGAGAAGTAGATACCAAATAGGAGAGGTCCCAGGATGGAACCCTGTGGTACTCCACTTGTCACTGTTTTGAGGTCAGATTTGGAGTCTGCAACTTTTACAGTGTGGGTTCTGTCAGTGATCCAGTTGGCAACCCATCTTGTGATGTAGGGATTTATACCTAGTTTAGTGAGTTTAGCTGTAATTCCAGAATGGAGGATTGTGTCAAAAGCTTTGGCGAGGTCAAGATAGGCTGTGTGAACCACCTTACCCTCATCTACGGCTTTGGTGACTGCCTCAAAGAAGTCGATCAAGTTCAGGAGACATGATCTGCCTTTCACAAACCCAAACTGGGTGGGATCCAGAGTTTGGAGGTTACCAATGGTTTTATTTATGAGTTCCATGATGATACGTTCCATGGCCTTGCAGACCAGGCTCGCCAGGCTAACAGGTTGATAGTTCCTGGGATCAGTGGTGGCTCCCCCTTTGTGGAGTGGGATAACTGTTGCTGTGCACCATTCAGTGGGCACAAAGCCTGATGCGAGGCTATTATTGAACATGGTGCTTAAGTGGGGAGCCAGTTCATTCTGAAGTTTGTGTAAAATGCAGCCTAGGATGTTGTCCGGTCCCATGGATGCTGTGTTTTTGGCTTTAGAGAGTGCAGCTTTTACCTGCATAGATGTGATTACAGGGACTCTGCATTCTTCCTGTATAGATATGGGCCCTTTAGGGGGTGGGGTGGGGTGGGGGGTAAAGTTAGCACTGAACCTATCTGCCAGGATGTTGGCAATATCAGTTGGTTCTGTAATTTTCGTGCCGTTGTGCTGTAACTTAGACCAGATCTGGGTGTTGCCATCAAGATTCTTGACATAGCTATAGAATGCTTTCTGGATGTCCTTAGTATTAGTGGTGATTTTGTTTTCGTAGCTAGCTTTGGAGGATCTTATAAGGGATCTCAGCTTCTTACTGAGGCCAACCAGGGAGCTCCTCCACTCATGGGATTTTACTCTCTTTTGCAACAGTTACTTCCTTCTGTTGTACAGTTTGTTTATGACAGGGAACCACCAGATTGGCTTCCTTTTTTTGGAGGATAGTGTCTTGGTTCTGTCTGGGATAGCACGATCCATGCACTCATGTAAGTGCTTATAGAGTGCATTTGTGTAGGAATCAGCAGTTGTAACTGTATTGTCCATCTGCATGGGTGTCATGAAGTTCACCACTTCTGTCTTAAGAAGCATGAAGTTGGCTTTGGAGATATTATTTTACCGTAGTTTCCTTAGAGGGGGGGTGGAGGCGGGATGTGGATATCAAGGGTGATTAGTTTATGGTCAGATAGGACCAACGGGGAGTTGACTTCAGGTGTGGAACACCGGTCACTCATGTTGGTAATGACAAGGTCTAGGATATTGTTGCCCCTGGTGGTGGTGTGGATAAGTTGATCCAGGGCATTGGAGTTTATGAATTCTAGAAAGCGTTGAGCTAAGGAGTTGGTACATGAGTAGTTTTCCCAATTAATGGTGAGGTAGTTGAAGTTGCCCATTATTAGGGTGATTGGTTGAACCCTAATATTTTCCAGTACATTAAGAAAAGAGGAGTGTGAATCCTGGGGCATGGTGGGGGATCTGTAGCAAGCTACAATGTGGATTACAGTTTTGCCCAGAGTTAGTTGCACTTGGATAACCTCAGACGCATCATGCTGAGCAACTAGCTTGGAGATGAGGATATCCTTAATGAATATGGACACACCTCCGCCTTTGGTGTTTCGGTCCAGGTTACATGGCTGAAAAGTGTGGTATGAGTTATAGCCTGGTAGTGCAGGGGTGCTCTCTGGAGCCTTGAACCAGGTCTCAGTCACTGCACAGATATCGATGTTCTCCATTTTAAGGAGTGCCTCGAGTAAGTGCATTTTGTGAGTTAGACTTCTAGCATTGAGTAGCATTACCCTCAGTATTTGCTTGCCAGTTCCTGTTACGGTGGTGAATTTGTCATTTGAACCTTGCCTAAAAAAGGCACTATAGGGGCAGCAAGAGCCTTAGCCAGTATCCAGAATCCCAGGGGCGGCAGGTGCAGGCCATCTGTGGCAAAGCATCGTGGTCTGTTGACCATGTCATCCCAAGCAGACAGATACTGGATCCCATAAGAATGACACCAAAAGCTTAGCCAGTTGTTGAAGTCAATCATTTTGTCCTTGTACTGCGGTATCATTCTAGGTGATGGCAGAATGCTACTCAGGGCTAGGGTCATACCTGCCTGGGCTACAAGATCGGAGAGCTCTTCCATGTCTTTTTTCATGTAGTCCAGGGAGGTACGTCTCAGGTCATTCACACCAACATGGACATTGACAAAGTCATATTTGTATTTGTTGTGGAGTGACCTGAGTGCGTGGGTTATGTGGCGGATCCTGGCACCCGACAGGCAGCTGACAGTAACCTTCTCCTTGTTTAGCCTGGTGAGTGGGACATCAGTATGCCTGACTATAGAGTCATCTATGACTAGTGTGTTGGGTACGTTGTTTTTCCTTATTGGCTGTGGTTGAGTGGTACACTGAGTCTGTGGGCTATGTGTCATTTGGGTTGTATTGGGGGATGGAGGTTGCTTGCGTTTCTGCTTTGGAGGTCTTTGCTGCTTAGACAGATTATTATTGAGTGCCTCCACGAATGATTTTATGTTACTATGTGTGGATTTTGGTGGTGTAGATTTAGTGAGACTATGTGATGAGTGTGGTGATGTGCAAATGTTTACCTTCTCCTCATGACTGTCAAGTTCAGTCTTGGTTGGAGAGAGCTTTACCTCCAGTTTGGCTAGATAAGTGCATCTCTCACAGGTTGTAGTGTTGGGTGGTAGGAGGAGAGGGTTGTCTGTGTACATGAGGTAATTTCTACATTGCCTCAAGATGCCCAGATTCATCAGATAGACAGGAGAGAAGACTGGGAGCTGACACTTGGATGTGCCTGAATAAAAAACTATTTTCCTCTAGATAAGTGAGGAAAGTGAGTACAAGAGCTGTTTTTCTCTAAGCAAGTGGGAAAAGTAAGTACAAAAACTGTTTTCATCTAGGTAATGAGGAAGGTTGAGTGCTATAGCAATTAGTAGCTTATTTAGTGCTTACAAGTTCTGAACAAGTGCTGAGCATGAATAAGTAAATTTAAGTGCTAAAACTAAGAATCTGTATCTGCACTAGACGAGTTACAGGACATTAACAAGTGCGAATGCAGGCTTTCAAATCAGAAAGTTGAGAGAGATGGAAGAGATTGCCCAAACGGCCAGTAACTATAATTTCTGGGCCAGAACCACTCCTTATGTAATAGACAGGTTACCTAGTGCTTGCCACTCCCACTGATAAGCTGGAAGGCTTCCCTCCCACACAGAAAGGATTGGGGGGCTCAGAAGCTTACATACAGTCCTGGATACAGCAAATCTGTATCTGGAACACTAGTTACTGGAAAGGTAGGAAACAGGCTTACAGTTTTTTTTTTACAGAAAAGTAGCTAAAACAGTAGTAAAAACAATTCACATGCATTGCAAGCTAGCACACTTGAGTATGTAGCAATATTAGTCCAAACGCAGTTTAAAAAATGCAATTAAATTAAAAAGGACTAAAAGCAAGTGCAGAAATAGTTTATTAGGTAGAATGTGGCAAAGAGTTGGGACTGGGGGAGTGTCCCAGATCAAATCTACAGTGGGGCAGGCAACTGCAAAAGCCACCAAATTTAAACTACAAACCAGAAATAGGGAGGGTGAGTGGGACAAAACAGTTTCAACAGAGATCTAAGCAACAATTAACAGTGCAAACTCTAAAACCAAAAAAATATACTCAGTTCTGTATATTTTCAGATAGATTGGAAGGCGGTCTCTCAGAACACAGGTTCCAGCAATTAAATGCAGGCTGGGCATGATCTGTCGGCCATGTTTTATCTTGCCAAGGAAGTGTTGTGGTCAATGTAGCTGCTGCATATATCTAGTGAGGTACATGCAGAAGAGAGCATTATACTCTATTAGTGTTTTGATGTGGTTTGACTACAGTGCTATCATACAATCCTAAGATCTGCATATGATGGTGTGACATATGATAGGCTTTAAATACTAGTGTGGACACTTGGTGGTCAAAGGTCAGAGTGCTATCTATATATGTTCCCAGTGCTGGCATGACTGGATGTCAGTATAGCAGGACTGTTGTCAGTGCTATGAATATCATGGAATTCTACTTTTCAGGCAGACAACATGAAAAAAGGCACATCTGTGTTAGCTCCTCCTGTACTATGTTATCATCATTGCTGGACTCAGTGATTGCACCCAATATGCAAGAATTATCAAATTTGTTAAGGCAATGGCCAATAGTGGCAGCTGTACTGGTACAGGTTGATTCACCAACTTTCACAGTATGTGTTCTGTCAATGACCCAATTGGTTATCCATCTGCTGATGTAAGGCTTAATCCCCATCTGGAAGGGCTTTTCAATGATACCTGTGTGGGGGGATTGTGTCAAAAACCTAGGCCAGATCACAATAGGCAGCATGCACCGTCTTACCTTCCTCCAGGTCTATCACATAGAAGCAATGGCCTGTGACAAAATTACAGATTGCCTATGGTGTGACTCAGAACATACATCTTCCTGATATGATGGAATACACACTTCAACACGCCCTCCACATGGGCTTTATTCCCATCAACATGCATTCATCTGAGTAGAGGGGACAGCACCTGATGCATGCATATATACAAGAAAAACAAAATAAAGAAGCAATACAACCAATAAAATAATAAAATAATGATCCAGCCACCACAGAACAGCACCAACAATTTATTAAAATAAACTAAAATAACATACCAGATGAGCGTTTTCGTCTCAGAACTCAAGACTTCGTCAGATAAAATATTTCAGCATGTCCCTTGTTTTTATATAGTTTGACTGATTGAACTAACTGACCTATTAACTAATGATCACATACATCCTATTATACATATTTTTAACCCTTGAATTCAAGTATACCCTGGTATAAAATCAGCAAACTTATTACAAACCCTTACACCACAGCTGTTTTTTTTAATAGGTTTTACTGACACATGTCCATTCAAGCCAGGAAAAGAGTTAGAATTTAACCTAAGTTGCCATTTTTATTCCCTATTTAACAAAGTTGTGTTCCAATCACCACCCCTCATTTTTTTTAACAATTTCCGAAATACCAAACTGAAAACCTTTAAAATTGGCACAGAGCATAGAATGTTTAAACAAAGCACTGGTTTCCTTTTTTGTTTTAATATCATGGATGTGCTCATACATTCTATCCTTTAATGCTCTTTCCATCCTACCAATACAGAATGCTGAACACTCTCCCCAATTAGCTAAGTGCACCAGTTGATTAGAGCTGCAGTTACCATTACCAAAATAGATCGTACTCTCCAACCCATTTTCTAAGATAACATGGTCAGTTTTAATAATGAATGGGCACTGCTTACACATTCCACAGGGAACTGTTCCCTTTCCTATTTTTGTTCCACCAACAGTGTCCTTCTCCAGAATTTGTTTAAACTTCCTACCAGTTTTAAAGGATAGTCTGGGCTCTTGCTCAGCCATCTCGGACACATCCCTGTTTACTTTAAAAATACTCCAGTTGTTTTTCAGTATTTGACAAATAAACCTGGTGTATGTATTTTACTCCATTACTAGTGCCCTTTCATATTTTTCTTTCTTTACGTTCCTTGTACCCACTCCAAGCCCTACACCAAGCATGGGGCTGTATTTAGTGCCCAACCCTCGATATACCTCATCAATAATCCCATTGACCTGCTTGTCTGGATACCCCCTACTAAAAAATATGTCCTTTAATTTGGCCAATTCAGCCTTAAGATAAATTCTTTCTGATGTCATTCTGGCAATACAAATTGCTTGATCCTTCACCAAATCCTTTTTCTGGAAATGGCAACTTAGATTAAATGCTAACTCATTTCCTGGCTTGAATGAATATGTCATCTGGTGTGTTATTTTAGTTTATTTTAATAAATTATTGGTGCATGCATATATATATATATATATATATATATATATATCTCAGAAGCACAAACCCAAAGCGAGAGCTATGAATCATGCACTCTGTGCATAAGCGACTTTCCCAGTTCCTATTCACAGCCAGAATTGGCGTCCGTAGATATGAATACAAATATAGAATAACAACTTACTGCCTCGCACCAAGTAAGCCTAAGTGGCTTCAATAAGAACAAGAAAAGTCTAGTATTCAAGGCACTATAGTACCCACTTCTTAAAAGCAACGATGGCTCCACAGTATAAAAATAACACCATTCGGTTCTCTGTGAATAAACGACTTTCCAAACCTAATGCATAGCCAAGTTTGGCATCCGTAAGTATGCAAGCAAATGTGAAACAGTAACTTACTGCCTCGCACCAATTAGTCCTTGATAGGTACAACCAAACAAGAGGAACCTGATACGCAAGGCACTACGATATCCACTTCTTCGAACTAGCAATAAATCCACAGAGGGACAGCAACACCATTCGGTTCAGCTAAAAAGTTATTTATTTGTAAGCGCTTTCACGGCTGAGAGAAGCCGCTTCTTCAGACAAACACAGACGCGCCATTACATTATATATATATATATATATACACAGACACCCTGACTCTCTTTGACTGTGAGATGGACCAACATGTGATCATGTACACTAGTCATATTCCAGCTGTGTACAACAGACCTGTGTGAGTTGTTAATGCTACATCATGTCTGTTACATCTGATAGATGTCTTCAAATAGGTCATCGAGGGGATGCACGATGACAACAGTATCATCTTGTGGAACTTGATCAGGTCATGGTATTTGATACAATTCCACACTGAGGTACTCACTCAAGACTGTCATATGTAGCCATAAACAGATATATCACCAAATGGGTAGACCATTGTATAACATACATGGCATCTGACTTTGTTGAAATGTGTGAAGTGACCTATATCTCGGTCCAGTGATCAGGTCCCTACATCAGGGCTGTCGGCTAGGCCCTTTCCTGTCCATTAGATAAGTGATGGACATTACAGATGACATACACATGCTGTGTCCACACAGCTGTCTGAAGGACTACAGATTGTGGGCAATCATTGACTCCAGCTGTGACATTACTATAGTACAGATAGTAGCAACACATAAACACTGCTGCCACAGGCATGACAACACCTGCATTGGCGAGACACATGGGGTAATTGTTAATACAGCAAACAAACACACCACCCAAGTATAATGTGGACATCACACCCTATAATAGGACCAACAGGTATGTGACCCATGTGCTGGAGTAGATGGTAAGTGGTACATCCACCAGCATGTGGTCACAGTGTTGGCTACTCCCTTGAATGTAACACAAGTATTGGGTATGTGAAGTACATCCACATTAGAGGCCATAATACCTTAATGGTTCCCAGCCTTCATCACACCAATAATTGTGTACAATGCACCCTTCTTCATGTACCTCCCTACATATCTTCCAGTGATGTGCAACTGAAGTGTACCACCTTTGTCACAGTGAGCTGTCACACAGCTTATTGGCTATACCTAGGTATTCTTTCTGTGAAATATACATGAGTGTCTGATGGTGCAGAACACCAATCAAGTTGTTTACACCAGATGCACGTGTGGTACCTTTTCTGCTTATGCACACATTACATACATAGGTGTTTGATAACACAAGGCAACTAGCCTGTATTACCCATACTGTCGCATACAGGTATAGCAGTATCCCTTCTAACAGTGCCAGGACAGTGTGCGTGGTTACCTTCATAGAGTGTGGATGTATCATAATAGTACTTTAAGTGTGTGTGTGTGTGTGTGTGTGTGTGTGTGTGTGTGTGTGTGTGCGTGCGTGCGTGTGTGTGTGTGTGTGTGTGTGTGTGTGTGTGTGTGTGTGTGTGTGTGTGTGTGTGTGTGTGTGTTTATGCAGACTCATCTGTTATCACTGTAAATCACATATGTTATGTCAGAGGCATGGGATTACTGGTGGTGGTGTTATTCTGATATTGCCCATGATTGTCACCGGTTCTTGTAATGTTTTCCATGAGGCTTTGCCTGTGCCCATGTTGCTAGAGACCTCTGCTGAGTGTGAACTCATATTCTGACATATCAGTTTGCACAGCTTTGCAGTATGCACTCTACCCCAATTTTATGTCAAATCTCTGATAAATGTCCTTCCTCTGCATTATTCATGTAAGGAGGCTTAACTCACACAGACATCCTCCCCATTGTTATGTCACATAAAACACGTTTTCACTGTACAGGCCCTACTGTACTATATATGCATGTATATATATATATATATATATATATATATATATATATATATATATATATATATATATATATATCTGTGTATATGTGATTGATGTTGCTGCTATAACCATCTTCCATTGACATGCCCTTCTCTGCTGTACATTAGGTAGTTTCCCCTGTCCTCTTTCCTATGTTTATTCCCACAATTCATGTCCGTGTCCCTGTTCAGTACACACACTTCCCCTGACTGTTCATTTTACATGGTGGTCCATGTCCTGTTGCAGATCATTTACACAGCTTCAGTACAGAATGCCATGATGGGATATCGCAATACTCTGCACTGTAAGTACACTGTCCTGTGTTTGGACCATATACTTCACATTCATATCTCTCAAGTGTCCAGGTATTCCAAGGATGTCCAGATGTTTTCCTTATCAAATTTGTGGGGATTTTTTTGACATATCACTGGGATGATCCCAGGACTGATGTTAGTCAATATTACACAATTTTCATACCTCTCATCTGTCCTGATTTGTGCAGAATGTCCACTTTTTATCTCACATTTCTGATTTTTTCCTCATAACATACTGGCCTTATGGCAAATCATTAGCATGCTATTGCAGATTGAAGTCAGAAACTAATGACAGACATTTGAGTTTCAAATGTCATGCTCTTCAAAAAGTGCAGACTACTGTACAAACTATTATCCTATCTACTTTCTAAGTTTGGAAGAGCAATATTAAAATCTGTCCCTTTTTGGGGTGCCTTTGTCCCCCAATATTTATGGCTTTGTCCAGATTTCTTGCTCTAAGGGGTTGAGAGTGTTACATTGTAACACAATTCCATGTGACATCTATATCAAATATGTCCCTGTTTCTGGTTATTTTTCTCCTCATTATGTTGGCCTTTGTGTAGATATGTTACACCGACAGATTTGACAGCTATTTGTGAAGCCCAGGTGATCAGAATGTCATTCCATGCAAATCCGCGGACTGTAGATGCTCTGTTTTACACAGAATCGATATCCGCTTTCGCTTACATGGTTTCCTAGCCAGCAACACTGCTGCCAGCCACAAAACCTAGCTTAGGCGTGTCACGCATCATTAATATAGTTTGATCGCTACTGCTCATAGCTTACCACCACGTAAACATGTAAACTCTGTGAAGGCTCTGCGCAAAGCCTACAAGGAGTTTGTTTATCCTGGGGCATATTTTTTAGTAATCTTTATGTGTGTCAGTGGTAATGCTCATAATGTACTAGCAGACATGCACACAGACACGCACACACACGCACGCGCGCGCACACACACACACACACACACACACACACACACACACACACACACACACACACACACACACACACACACACACCAAACCACAGAACACCTACACTTGCAAATGTCAACCCTTAGCCAGAAAAGCTTTAAAGCTGTTATCGAATTATACCTTATTTATTCCTTGGTTCAGTTTACTAATGGTTACAGAAAAACCTGTACCACATTAAGTCTGGAAAAGTTCAAATGCTATGGGAAAATGCAATACATGCATAATCATGATGTATATAGTCTGACAAGTCTTATTATGCAAACAGAAGAAGATAGTTTCCAGGCTTCATCTTGTTACATTTCTTGAACATTCTTGTTACTGTTTTTTCCAGCTCTATACATGGTATTTTAGTGTGCAGCTTTATTTAAGTTATGGGAAATGTTGAACAACAACTCATGTAATGTAACTGCAGAAGCACAGAAACAAAATCAGGAAATAATTAAAATGTGGTATAAAACTTCTGTTTATTTGCAACATGCTTTTTCTATTTGACTGAACAACACAAACAATTTTTTAAATTTTATTTTCAATGTTTCAGTGCTTATTTATGGTACCTGTTTATGTTTAGTGGAAAAGACTATGGAATTTTACCTTGACTCTGTATTTATATTATGTATTCATAGTGCAGCTATTTTAGTTAGAAAAATGCAGTGTAGTAAACTAGACACAATTAAAGCACAAGCAACAATGATTTAAGACAATATAATTATATATCCATTTAAGTGGATGGCGTGGGCATATGGTACCTTCTTTGTTTATTTTTTAATAATAAGTGTCACGATAATCAAACCCAATTGCTACCACATATTCTGACACATATCACTGTACATTTCACATATGTCATGTATAATTTTTAATAAGAAAAATGTAGAATCGTAATTCACCATGTGCATGAATGAATAAATATAACAAAATATTAAACATACCAGGCTTTGTGGCATAGACAGATAAAGCATTGAAGAAGCCATGAAGGACAGGTGAGATTGAACACTTTATACAGGCTCACCCCTCCTGGGGTAGTAAGGGATGGTGGTCCTGATCAGGCTTGTGGAGGTTTGTATGTTACCAGTTTCTCCAGTATGTCAGGTGGGGACATGGCTTGGAGATGCCTTGTTGGTGATGGTAACCCTGATGGGCATGTGTGTGTGAGTTCACACTCATAGGGTTAGGTAAAGGATGCCCCCCGAAGTGATGCAGCTGCACGTGTCAAGCACGAGGGGAGAGGTTAGGACCATGCACATATAATGTCATTATCAGGATGCTGGCAAGGGGTCAAACACTGTCTTGGCTGCCTGTATGATGGCCTCCTCCAGCCCCCATTACCGTCTTTGGTGAGTACCCAGGATTGGGGAATGAATGGGCTGGATTCAAAGAGAGATGATGCAATGGTTGATGGACATGGCAGGGAACAGCATCTAGAAAAAAAAAAGAAAGTAGTGAACCACAGACAGAATGTTTCTTGTTTACACATATCATACTTGCTTTGTTTTCTTAGAACAGACAAAGCACACATACTTTAATTTTTATGTTCACTTTCTTAGTAGTACAAAATGTACTACTGATTGTAGATAGTGTGGGATTAGATAACCTATTTACTGGCAGAGGGTTATGCTAATAAGATGTGATGTGATGCAGTACATTTGTGTAACTGCTAAATGGCAAAACAGTAAGAATGTACTTCTTCTAAAAATAAGCACTTTTGTATTAAAATTATTCTTAAAGCAATATATTTTTATTTTGCTCAGTTTATTTCAAATATTTAAAATGCCTCATGAAACAAAGCTGTTGTCTGTATCATTTTGGCATTATGAAGAAAAGCTCAGTAAATCCTGAGGTAAAAAAGTCAGAGGTTGAATTAAGTTAATCCCTTCAAAATTATTGAAATCCAAGTCAGTATCCAATTATGTGTTCATTAAAACTATAAAGTAAAATGGGCATGATTCTTATCCATACAGAACAAAACACTAATTTGGTCTCTAAGTTTTGTCGTATTGATTACTGTCTATTGCTAATTATATGAAATCACAGACAAGAACTATATTTACAGGCAGATAATTCCAGACTACCCGAGCAGGACCCAGTCTGGAAGAATGAAAAAAACTGCATATAGGTTCAAAAATTGCTACTAGACTAACTACTCTTGGGGGCCACTTGAAGCCTAGCCAATCACCTGGCATGAGAATCAAACCCTGCACCTTTTGTCTGTATGGTAAGCACCTTAGTCATTTTGCCAACCTCTCACCCAGTATATGGACTACAGAATTTTGTTTACTGAATGTAACGGTCAGAAGCATGGTAAGCTGGAATATGTTTATTTTCATGTATTTCTGCCCGTTCCTAAACATTACTGAGCATCACAGCATTGCTTTCCTCTGAGTTTACAAACCAATGTTTCCAGAAAAGGCAAGGCTATGCACTGAGACACTATAAAGTGAATTCAGCTTAAACATAATTACTTCAAGACTGGATGCTACAGCCAGCAGTCATTGGCAGCCATGCAGTCATACCTGCTGCTGTAGCACATTATTCCTAAGCTAGTTTAGGAATCACCATTCTTCACAAGGTGTAGGCAGCAATGATAAAGAGGACGGATAGTTTTAAGAATCAGATTAACTATGCTCATACTTAGATTGAATTACACAATGGAGAATTTCCACAAGTTTCTTGTTTATAAGCCAATATCTTGTTTCTCTTCTGACTGGGCAAAATGGCTTGGGTAACAACAGTAATATTAGCAGGAAAAGTATGGAGAGTACTTGCAATATCAAAGCACCAGCCTACATCAGACATCTGAATATTACATAAAGGGAGGAGGGTCAGAGAGGGAGAGGTTGGAGGCAGTGAACAAAGACCAGCACATTTTCCTTAGGAGGAGAGTAAATTTCTCACCACAGAGATGTCCTTATAGTGGTAGGCACACACTAGCTCACAGGGAGTGTTGATTACAGCCATAAAAACAGCATGTCAGAAAGTTAAGTAGATGTCATTGATTATGTGCTGCAAGGAGGAAGAAAAATCAACTTCATTATATGATGGCAACTCTGGTAACCTCCACTAGCGTACTTGTTTGTTTAACTTGGATAGAGTAATGATCTATATAGACCTTTCTCAGACTCAGACCAGGAACTATTAAGCACTTACCCAAAGGCAGGGTCATCAAATACATGCAGTGTTTCTTGATTGTGTGCATTTACTAGCAAAAACAGTGCACATTGACTATTAACAATGAACAGCTTGGATGAATTCCTCAGAACAATCAAGATCTCTTAGAAGAGCCTCATACATCTGTAGATAATTGGAACATAGTTTCAAATGAAAATCTGAAGAAATAAAAATTCAAGACTACAAAGAATTTATGAATAAGCGCCAAGTTCAAAATTAATCCAGCTTTCTCTTCTTTAACAAACCAAGCAGATGGTGTGGTACAGCCAAGTTTCCTACATGTTCTTTTATTTAATTGTGTGAATGGTTTGTCTGATGGAACAAAGATGTCTCCTTTGCATGCATGGACAGCCTAGTGTTACAGAGAACAGAAATGAAGTGACTTCAGTAAAGCACACAATAACAAACAAACTGACATTTAAGATGAAAAACAAAATGCCTTAAAATCATAATGGCCCTTAGACCTGTGTGAAATCAGGGCATTATGCATCCCAGGACAGTAGAATAAACAAAATTAATTAGTTCATTATCAGACAATGGAACACACGCACATGCACACACACACACACACACACACACACACACACACACACACACACACACACACACACACACACACACACACACACACACACACTATAAACTACTAATGACCTTCATCTGGTAGACCTCAGTTTAATTCTATCAGTCTCTACTAATATACTGTTTGAAACTGAACAGCTCACTTAATTAGACAAAAAATAATAGAGCACTCCTGAAAAGTGATTAATTGCACTTATTGGCTCTTAAACAGTAAAACAGTAAGCAAGTAAAGAAGCAAATATGTAACCAGGTCCATGCGGGGGAGACTTAAGTAACGCATGTTACCAGGTATAATGTAAGGCTTCAGTCAGGAAGACCAAAAGTGAAACAGGTGCTTGTAAGGATATAAACCAATACATATTAAAAAATATAACTAAAGCAAGCTATAAATGCAGTGGAACCAGCTGCCAACAAAACTAAACATCCTTATTCCACTAGTAAAGCTTGACTGGCACATCATTATGTTTCTGATAATGGAAAAACATTATATGATCTGGTCCTAGTGGGCAAACCATGTGACTCTCCAGCTTCCATTTCACTAGCACTAAGCATGGCTATTTTTTTCCTTAAAAGAAAGCACTGGGGCATGTACTAGCTATCCTCTTTTGCTGAACCTCTAATGTAGGCATGAAGTAGAAAAGGAAATGAAACTGAGTGAGGGTTCAGCTATAAAGACAGGTGCACATCTGTAGTGCTAGGGGTCAGGTTTCCATAAAAGACTGAGGATGTTAGACAGCCAGGTAGTGAGGAAAAGAATGAGTGACTGCTAGCATATTCTGTGTTTCAGGAGGTGGTATGCCATGACGCCAACTGAGCCTTCAGTGAAGACATAAGGCAATGCATTGTGCTTCTGGTGTGAAGGAAGACTTAGTACTCCATGTGTGTCCTATGTATGTTTATGTGCCAAACCCACAACACATCATTCCATGGTAACGTGTCTAGTCTGGCAATCTGTACTATGATGGTTCTGTGTTACCCAGCCTGGTAAGCCTGCTGCTGTGATGCCATTGAGGCAATGACTAGGCTCCAGAGGAAGGAGTCTGGAGCAGGTGGCTAAGGGGTCAAAGTTCAGTTGTGCTGGGGTGAGAATACAGGGGTGAAGAGGTACACAGCAAAAACAAAGAAGCTGCCCACAGTCTTATTTACAGAGCCTTCACTTTGTTTTTTGACAAATTACCTCCTTGTAATTTTTTTTTACGTTAGTAGGAGTAGCATTCATAAAAATACAGAAGCTGATAGTGAATAAGGCCTAGCAGGCACAATCTGGTCTGTTGTTTTCATTAACTAATAAAATTCAGGTACTTTACTTTGCTTCCTACCATATTCCCACACTCTCTTGTTTTTTACTATGTTTTCCATTTCCCTTTTTATGTTTCCTCTTCATTCTACCGCCTTAGTCCTGTCACCTGTCTTGCAGTGTTCTGTCAAATGTCTCTTTAGGCACGTAAAAGTCATTTCATGTCTTTGAACTTTTGGCATCTCCTAACAGGATCCTTTATGGGGCTCTTGTAGTTGCCTTTCATTTGACCTTTTCTGCAGACTGTGCTCTGTCTTTGTTTTCTTGCTCTGGATTGCCTAGTGCCAATGACTTAACAGGGAAGCAGCCTACTGCATGTTTTATTTGGCCCTCTGCCTATTTATTTATTTTGAGCAAATAGGTTTAATGCACTTCAGGGGGCTTTTTAACAAACAACCATACATGTAACCAAACAGAAAATCGAACAGTAGGATACTGTCACAGGCATCATCAAATGAACAAACTCCAACAGAATTATCATTTGCATACAGTAGTAAAAATAAAAATATATGCAATGGTCACTCCAGTGGTATAGATGAATAAAGCCCTGACCATGCCCCAGCAATCCTGGGTTCAATTAGCAGCTTGGGTGACTGAAGGAGTGACAGGGAGGGATTGTCATGCCCATTCTAGGAGGGAGATAAGATGCTCATTGATGATACTCCATAAGAGGAGTCATGGTCCAAAGCTGGAAGTTGCCCTCAGACACAGTCAACAATAGGTAAAGGGAAAAGTGGGCAGGGCTTAGAAAAATAACCCCTCCCCAGATGGAAGTACAAATGGCCAAGCCTTCAGGAAGCCCTTAGGATCCATGCCTGGCTCCCAGAAAATACTGGAGTAATTTAGGGGGGAGGTAGGAGGATGGTTGGTAGACCTGGCCCAGACATGGGGCACTGGGGCCAGCCCAGTACAATGAGGTCCAAGGGGACAAAAAAATAAAAATATGTGTGTCAACAGAAACACTTCTGGTATAGAAAGGATGAAAAGGAACAGTAGAAATATGAATTAAGTGAACTTAATACAAAGAAATTAGGAGGACAGGAGATGAAAATCTCAACTATTACTTGTATGTTAGTATAAGAATTCATCTAGTAAATAAGTTGTACAAACTATACAGATCTCTACTATGAATTTACAGGAAGTATCACATTGGAATAAATTAAGAAGAATGATGCAGTGAAGGATTAATTCTAAATAAGGGATACACTGAAGTGAAAACATTTCATGCTATCCTGCCAAAAAGTGGTACATTTATGAGCAGAAATTTAAAGCTTGTTTTACATTCTGAGAAGGAGAGTAGTGACATCATAACCTAGCACTAAGATAAAAGCACCTTTTTTTAGTATTTAACAGGCTTTTTCAGAGCTTGATGACAGCCTTTTAGCATAGAAGATTGCTAACTGAATATACTGTAAGTGTTGGTTAAAAGAAAGGGACATATCCTTAAATATTGCTAGATATCCAGACCCCTCATATAGGATTCTGAGTGTTGTGGTCCTCATATTCCTACCTGCTGTGTATGACAATATAGTCATTTGGGGACCCAAGTTGATACAGCTTTAATTACCTTAAGATCCTTGTGTTTGTGTATGTCTCCATAAGGGGGATATTCTATCAAATGTTTAGCTTGATTGAGGACAGCTGATTAGACCGAACAACTTTCATCCAGGGCAGAAGTTATACTCTCAAAAGAATAATGAGGATAAGCTTACAAGTTCTTCATTTAACAAATCTATACTGGGTTAGATTAAGGAGAAGGCAGTTTCCTTCTGAATAATGATGATTCTGTCCATCCTTGCACAATATGCGTAAGAGTCAGACTGGTCTGCAATTATGAGAGTTTGTCAAAGGGTCTTTCTTGTAGATTGGGACCCTAATAGTCTGCTTCCAGATATGAGAGAAGATACCCCCATAAGAGGGGTATACTACTAGGCTATTTTGGTCTGTACAAATTAGGCAACCTGTAATCTCATATGGTCTCATGGAATTTGGTGCTTTTGTGCTTACTGAGGGCGGAAACAACTATTTCAGATATAATTTTAGGTGAGGATGTGTTGAATGGAGAAAGAGTGAATGGAAGTCCTTTTGTGGCCTAATCTTTGCTCCAGTTCCAATTGGCTGTTAGAAACAGACATGTGTTGACCCTGTTATTGTGATAGCATATTGTTCTAGCATACTACAGTCTTGTTTCTTCCCCTTCATTTTCAGATGTGGTTGTAGAAGGTCTTATTGCTATAATTCATTTTGAAGGCATATTTTACATTGAATGAAGCTTTGCTTCTTTTGATTATTTTTACAGGATGTTTATATATGTATGTAGATACAGATACATATGCATGTACATTGTGTGTGTGTGTGTGTGTGTGTGTGTGTGTGTGTGTGTGTGTGTGTGTGTGTGTGTGTGTGTGTGTGTGTGTGTGTGCGTGTGTGTGTGCGCGTGAGACACATTGAATGGCAACTGATCGAATGCAACTTGTTGATCAATAGTCAATCAAAAAAACAAAAGAAAGGAAGAAATCTTGTTTTTTTTGTGGTGGGTGAGTGGAGGCAACTCCAAGATCACACTACAGTGGGAAAATGGCAAATTCCCAACTTTTCCAGGTTTGATAAGTTGCCATTCAATACCTTAGAAATAGACATGGGTTACTGCACTAATCAGTATTTATCAATTTTATGCTCAACCCATCTGGTAGATTTTTAATGTGGTGAATTAACCTTAGCCATGTTGCATTGGGTGGATAAAATTTTAAGACTTTGTACAATCTTTTTGTTTAATACTTTATTGATGTTTTTATCAGCACCATTTAGGTTTATTACACATTTCTTTCACTATATTTATGCCTCACAGGGATCGGTGCAGATATATTAAGTGTCATAGAGGGCTGGAAAAGGTGATTGTTACGTCCACCATGCTGCCATTGCATATTTATTCATGTATATTTGGAGCCATTTTTGTTGCTACTTCTCATCTGTCCTTCCTCATTCGGTGCATATACAGAGCCCTTCCACCTTTCCCAGACTTACACTTACAATGTAAGGTGCTGGCAAGAAGATGAAGGCATCCTGAGGCTGCATCATACTGTTGCCAAAGTTGTATTTTACCTATAACTCCCTTTCCCTATCCCCATTCAGTAGCATCCTGATGGTGGGTCTTGCAATGGATATCGGTGTTGGATTATCCCTCACTTCTGCAATGGACTGACATCAGGAGGGCATCCCACTCACCATCAGGCAGCCAACTTTTCATGATTACCATACTAGTTTTATCCTTGCATTTCTGAGTCCTTATTTTATTTACTAATGGCTCCAAATATAAAGCAAATAACAAAGTAGAACAAGGAGGACACTGCCTGGTTCCTCTGTTAAAACACATTTTATCACAGAGGAACCCTCCCACTTTAATTTTTGCTTCCAATCCTTCATATATCCTCCTAATTAACCTTATTATTGTATCAGGGAATGCAGATGCTTCCATTTTTCAAGTATTAAAATCCCAGCTTACTCTGTTGAATGCTTTCATGACCTAGTCCATGTTGAGAAGGGAGGTACAATCTAGGGTAGGAACTGGCAAGGCATAATGCTCGCAAGACTCATTAGCCTTGAATTTCCTATGATACTACAAACATGACTCATTTTACAAGCTGGATAATTTGACATCAACAGATCACATAATGGGATCAGTTATACAGACTCCTGCTTTATCACATAGTAGCACTGACAATAGAAATTTAATCTCAGTCTCTTGGACTACTTGATTTCTATGAGTCTGAGGCAAATATTAAGCAGAATTAAAAAGATGCTTCCACTGGATCAAGTGGAGCCACAGTAAGTTGGCTTCCCTTAGGGGATGAGACAAGAAAGTTGACAGTCTAAAAGGCTAGTCAGTATTTATTTATTTATTGCATTTGTTTACCAGGAAGGTCCACTGGGTCTAGGTGACTCCATTTTCAGTAGAGGCACAGGGAGAAAAGCTCCACATGCAAATTACAGGTGATACACATACAACAGAAATACAGAACTGCAACTACAATTACATAAAGAGCTAGAAGGCAATGTAGTAACAATCATGGGCATGGGTTTAAAATATATGGGATAAAGCTATCCTGACACAAACACACAATCCTGAAAATACAAAATCATGGATATTAGAATCTCGAAAACATTGTATAAAAACCTTGAATTCCCTGAAGACTGTGTACAAAATACACAAAACAATGGGGCCTGCAACGTATCTCCATCAGGAACAATTGGCATGTGTATGAAACCACGGAATCTCAAAAGGGGAATAGAATTTTAATAGTGGAGGGTTATGTATTCCATTTGGAGCATACAGCACATGAAAGAAAATATTGGTGCTGCAAGTGGAAGTCAGCTCATAAGTGCAAAGGTAGGCTAATTACTGTAACTGTACCTACAGCTTAGTAAAAGTGTACCGCATAATCATACTGGTGATCCAGCTGAATATGTCAAATACAGGTTATGTAGTGAGCTTAAACATAGGGCTGAAGTCTCTAGAGATGCACCGTGTGTGTTAGTGGAAGACGAGCTAGCTTCCACATCTACGGACTTAGTGCCTGACCTTCCCAGTAGACGTGCACAACCTCAACAGATTGGAAGGATCCGAAGGAAGCAAACATCAACAACATGTAACCCACACCTAATACTGCATACTCTAAATGTTCAGGATTACCCAATTAAAACAGGCACTTTCGCAGAAAAGAGGGTAGTAGATGTAACTGGTGAAAATGTGGTTATAGCATTTAGTACAGTGAACAACTTGTTTGACCTGAGCCGTGCAACCATCTGGTTAATGGACGGTACATTTTTCTACAAAGGGCTAATATGCAGACAACTCTATAGCATCCATGGGCTGGTGCACTATGGGGGATACAACAAGTCCATTCCCATACTCTACTGTCTGATGAGTAAGAAGTTTTTAAAATCATACAATGCAACATGGGATGGTGTATTTAAGTTACTGGCAGAGCAAGGGTTTGAAAGTACCTTGAAATATGTATTATGTGACTTTGAAATTGCTGCTATAAAAAGTATATGTCTAAACATTAGCTGAGTAAAATTTAAAGGCTGCCTATTCCACTTTGAAAGAAATGTGTGGAGAAAAGTGCAGCAGCTGTGTTACAGTCCTGTCATACATTGAAGGAGATATTCCCCCTGGAGGGGAGGGAGTTGGTGAAGTACTTTGGAGACTAGTATGTGTTGGGGAGACAAAGGAAGTTTGCAACTCGAACAACTTCTTTTTGTAGGTTCCCCCCTTGTTCCCAATTTTATTTTGGAACATTCACGATATCAATACATTATTCCTCTCCCAAACACAAAATTCGGAGGAGGCGTGGCACCATCGCCTCAAATGTTTATTGGGTACCAAGGCAATAGATCTATCTGTGCTGATGAGGAGTTTGGCAAGGGAACAGGATAGGGTAGAAGACCTGAGGAACCGCCTAGCTAGTGGATGTCCACCCTTCCTCAAGAGGCGTCGATTGGTGAGATGACAGATCCAATTTGAGAGGATCCTCTCAAACAAGGAAACATACAATGTATCCGACTTTCTTAAAGCAATTGCTAGAGTGTTAGAAATGTGATTGCAAGAGTAACTGTATATTACCTATATTTTTATATTTTTATTCACTATTTTCTTTAGTACACTGTCGGATTCTGGGGATGTGCAATGGTGGAGGATGCAACTACATAGCTGGAAGTGAACATAATAAAGAAATAAAGTCACAGCCAGCCGTTTCAAGATTTTAAGCTTTCAGTCAAGTAAGTTTCCAGTTACTGGCATTTCGGGATTGTGTGTTCATGGTTGTGGCCTCGAAATACTGAAATTCGGGATTTCAGTATTTCAAGATTACAAAGTGGACCTATATATATATATATATATATATATATATATATATATATATATATATATAATTTATTTTTTTTACCAAGAAAAACACATTAACACTTCAAATTATACATGTTTTTGTCCACTACTACCAGACTTCATCAGATGAACACAAGCAGTAATAAAGAACCATCTTATATATCCAATTCAAGTAGAAAACCACCAATCAAAAACATCATTCAGTTAGCCCTTCCTGAACAAGAAACTCATGTTTAAAAGCATAAAATGTACAAGTGAAGTAGAAACATTCCAAGTTGCATAATTAAAAAATCTCAAAACATATAAGTAAGATTTAATACACATTTTAAAAAACAATAAAAGCATTTTTTGTATAAAAATGTATACATATAAATACAATGAAGTGGAATGAGAAGAAAAAGTGGCTAATCTGCAACATCTACTGGCCAAACTTTAGCACAAACTCTATGAGCTGGAAAGTATTTACCTAAACCCTAGCTTTTAACAGAAAGTAAAAACTAATCACAGTGTAGCCTTAAAGAGTGCCACTAAAATTTTTTTTGTAAAAGGAATTTTATAAAAATGGGAATCTGTAAAAATTACTTACAGCTTGGCTTCTCTAAGTTTAAGCAAAGGGGCTACAAAGATATTTTAATTTAGCCCGGGATATCTCCCTGCATCTAAAGTCACCTGCCAGAACAACTCCCTGTATTCTAGGTGAGTTTCCCAGGGTCCACCTCTAATGTCAAAAGGAACATTTTCTAATAATAAAAAAAAAAAACAACCAAGTCTAGCTTGGGTGCATGTTAAGGTATGTTTAAACAGAACGTGTTCATAGATATGCTTTTTTAACATTTGCTCAGAATCAAAAGAAGTCATCCTGCACACACGAATGTACTGACCCTTAACAATGCTCTTTTTTTGAAAAAACAAAGTGGAATGGAACTTTCCGATGTGGTGCATGCTCACAGTGTGAACACATTTTACACCAGGAAAGTGTATATATTATGAGTAGGGATAGACTTATTTTGGGGTCCTCCTTTAATAACTGCAACACCTCTAGAGCGGTTTACCTCACCATTTGTGAACAATGTGGTACATTTTATATAGGTAAAACTGAGTGAATGTTAAAAAAGCTTATCTACAAACACCATTATGATATTAGAAGTTCTAATGCCAAAAACGCTCTGTTTAAACATAGCTTAACATACACCCAAGCTAGATTTGTTTTTTTTTGTATTAGAAAGTGTTCCCTTTGACATTAGAGGTGGCCCCTGGGAAACTCGGCTACAATACAGGGAGCTTAAACTTAGAGCAGCCACGCTGTAAGTAATTTTTAGAGGTTCCCATTTTTATAAAACTCCTTTTACAAAAATTTTTTTAGTGGCACTCTTTATGGCTATACTGTGATTAGGTTTTACTTTCTGTTAAAAGCTAGGGTTTAGGTAAATACTTTCCAGCTCATAGAGTTTGTGCTAAAGTGTGGCCAGTAGATTGTGCAGATTAGCCACTTTTTCTTCTCATTCCACTTCATTGTATTTATATGTATACATTTTTATACAAAAAAAATGCTTCTATTATTTTTTAAAATGTGTATTAAATCTTACTTATATGCTTTGAGATTTTTTAATTATGCAACTTGGAATGTTTCTACTTCACTTGGACATTTTATGCTTTTAAACATGAGTTTCTTGTTCAGGAAGGGCTAACTGAATGATGTTTTTGCTGGTTTTATACTTGCATATATAAGATGGTTCTTTATTACTGCTTGTGTTCATCTGATGAAGTCTGCTGGTAGTGGACGAAAATGTGTATTATTTGAAGTGTTAATGTGTTTTTCTTGGTGAATAAAATGGACTAAATTTCCCTCTTGGCGTTTGGACTCTCTTCACCCTATTTTCCTATTATTAGTGAAGTGTTTTGGGTGAATTAGTTCTCTCATTGCTACTTCTGTTTTATATATATATATATATATATACATATATAAATATATATATATATATATATATATATATATATATATATATATATATATATATATATGTTTTTGCTCACACATTGGTGGGTAAAGGGAGACTTGTCTCCCTGCAAACAATCATTTTTGTTTTTTTGCAGCCTTGGTGTGTGGCTGTTTTGACTAGTGAAATCCCAAGGTTTTATAGGTTTAGGAAGAATAATCACATCTAGAGTAAATGGGATTATTCATAGTAGACCCTTTTCAATCATCATCATCAGTAGCAGTTTTCTACTACTAAAAGCTGTTTGTGTCGTGGTTTTGCTTTGAGTTAATTAATTGTTCCACATATCTTTATAAAAAAAGCCAAACTGATGCAATAGTCCAAACTCTTGCTGTAAGGACCAGTGTGTGGAAAAATGCTTGGCAGGGTTATTGGGTATGCAGACCAATTCTTGTCATTGGATATATTTATTATGCAAATATATCTCATGACTTTCTACATTTTGGATAGAAACTTCCATAAATCTTTATATACTAGCTATGTATCCTAAAGTCTCACATGAGTGTGAAGATGTGGAGAAGAAGAAAGAGGGACATGGTATTGGTGGCTGTTTTTGGACTGTGTAAAGCTCATCTAACTGTAACACTCAAATGTGGTTTAAGAGCATTTTTTTCAGTAAATAAATAAAAATACACTTTTAATGAATATGTATGTCTACACCACAGATGGAAGGGTAATGCACATGGACATATAGTAAAAAAAAGAATTACAAACAGAAAGGTTGTTCTCATTTTTAAAAAGTCGTCATTAAATGGGCCTAAATGATCTAAAACATAGAAAAAAGTATTCAGTCTAGAATTAGGTTCATATTACAGAATGCATTTACAGGCTGCAAAATAAAATTTTACTGCAAAAGAACTTATTGGATATTACTTTTGTGTTTAAATGCTTATCACCAAATAGTGTTGATATGATTACAGCAGAGTGCTAAAATGAGTAAAGG
Source organism: Protopterus annectens (assembly GCF_019279795.1). Lineage (NCBI taxonomy): Eukaryota > Metazoa > Chordata > Ceratodontiformes > Protopteridae > Protopterus > Protopterus annectens. Next base: position 955,913,136 of record NC_056746.1, read on the forward strand.
TGTTGTGCAAGGAAACACATGAAGTGATTTTCAGCTGAACATGCAGTATACAGGGGACATATATATTATCCAGCTACTGGTGAAACAGTAAACCATTCATAACCCACGGCAGAATGAGCAGAAAAGCCAATGCATCTACCTGACACCATCATGCAGCTGCTTTGCTCTATGAAGTACATCAGCAAAAGAGTCCATCTTCAGCCACACCCAATGAATGTTACAGACCTGTAATGCATAACTTTCACTTTAAAAGATGCACTATCTTCTTTTGTTTAAAATTCATAGGGAGAAACATAAGAAAAAAAAAAACACTGTGCCAAGCAAAATAACAACATATATCAACATAAAGCATGATAAATATGTCAGTAAAAATAAATAAATACTAGCATATTTTATTGCACAAAATAAACTATTTTAAAAACTTTAGTTTATGGCACTTCACTGATTACTTCCATGCTGCCTGAAAACTATTCCACTAACAATGGCATATTTCATCAACAGTTATGTACAATGAAACATTCTGATACTGCCTTGCCAGCAAAGCACTGCAATGCGTGAGGTCTGCCAATGTAGTTATCCAGTCTTTTGTTCTTCTGTTGTGTGCAGCTATCCTGTGTCTCTCTATCCAACCTACTGTCTTCTGTCTTTGAAGTAAGCACATTGTGATTCTGAAACTGAAAGGTATGCCAGGAATTCTCATGTTGGGAAATTGAATAATCCAAAAGCCAAAATGTAGTCCTCAAATGGCACAACAATAAAAAGAGAAAATAAATTCCTGTTTTAATAAAGCATACATGATCCTCTAGAAAGGCTTCTGACCTTCATTGAGTTACATACTTGTATTCTCTGTATTATCCAGTGCAGATCTTGCCAGTCTGCTACAGACTACAGGCCCTTTCACAGAATTCTGCAACTACAACAAAGTGCTACTTGACATTACTGCAGATACAGTGGTAGCACCCTACCAACACACACACACACACGCACACACACACACACACACACACACACACACACACACACACACACACACACACACACACACACACACACACACACACACACACACACCTCTTCTCCTTGTTTGTCTATCCTGTACTCTGCCACTATGTTTTTAGTTGTGATAATGCCAAACGTGAGGAGGCCTGTAACATGGGCACACCCAGCAGATGTCTATCTTAGTTTCATCTGACTGCCATGGGGATTTAAATTTGGTAAATCCTTAACCAGAGTTCACGCTATTTAACTCATCACTTTCAGTTTGCACTGAAATTCAGTCTGTTATTCTTTTGTAAGTCACACCGATTAGTAAAGAATCAAGTTATGTAGAATACATACCACGTTAGACAGTAGATCATGTACGGATTCAAAGCAACCATCTTTTTCCTACTGTTTGCAATGTTTAACAGATCATTTTCCTATTAAACTTGCACGTATTTTTACTGATAAAACAAAGCAAGCAGAATGAAATAACATAGGAAAATCTGAAACTGCTGAGGTGAAACAAAAGTAATTTTGTAGTGCCCCAATTGCGCTCAAAAAATGTTTTAATTATATCCTGGTTCAGCCCTGCTATATAGAGAGACCCGACCATAATAATGTTTACAGGAGTGCTTAACTATTATTAAGCAACCCTACATGCTGTTAACATCACATCTGCACTGAAAGCAGACAGTGCCAATCAGAAAATAGCAACAACAGGGCATTAAACAGCTTCATTTCAACTCCCATTTCTGCCTGTTGTCTGCTAAAGTGCACACAGTACTTGGGTTACAACTGCCTCCCTTAGACAGGGAATGCATAATCACATCAACCACTTCCATACTGTTTTACCGACTAGAACAACACATAATTATTAACTGTTAGTACATGAAGAAAATAAATCTCCATGAACTACAATGAATTATGATCGGATCTCCAATCGTAACAAAGAATTTTGTGTTCTTAAGTTTGCCACCTTTTCAAATGCCCAAAGTGGGATTTTTTTATAGAAATGCCAGATTTTGCAGGACAAAACATACCAACGGCCAGTGCAAAGGACAGAGATTCATTTTTTGCCAGATTAAAAGCTTGTTCTTGTAGCATTTGAGTTGTTTATACTATTTTATATAACAGTATGTGCTTAGATACAAAATAATTGTTTTATGCAACTATCAAAGAAAACTTATGAAATACCTCTTGTCCTAAAATCTCACTACATTTGCCATCTTTTAGTTTTTTCTTCACAGGACACAGCTGCCCAAAGAGGGACTGTTAACATAGATATCAAGATTCACCTCTCATGCTTCACTTTTGAGGCAAATTTCGTGGCATCCATGTTTAGAACACAATATAATCGTTACAATCAATCTGATCTAGTCCTCTATTTTCTAATTTCCTTGTAACTGTCTCATTACTTACACCTTCAAAATATGCATTCACATTAATTGTCAGCCTTTCCAGCAGCACACACATAACATATTAACTTCAAATAACAGTATGCAATCACATTATAAGGTTACACCTTAGCAATGACACACTTTGCAAATATCCAGCACTGACAAATGTTTGTGCAGAATTTTTGATGTCATTTGGATTATCATCTTCAAGAAAATAAAATTAAGTCAGAGTTTAGAGAATAAGTAACTCTATTTAATGTATCATATCTCACACTATTCACAACCGTGCCCACTGTTTTAATCTCAGAACGAGTGAGAGGCAAGTTAATGTACTGCTTCTCACACCACCAGTGAAATATATCCAACAGGAACCCTGTAACAAATTGCTAACTGTGGACTCTGCTGACATCCTGTGGTAAAGATAGTACAAGACAAGGCTAGAGGAAACTTCTTGTATTAGAATAAGCACTAGATGGCACTAAAGCTTATGCTGCAAGCCCAAACATTACATAACTGCAATGCAACCTCAGCCAAATTAATATATACTCTATAAATAACATAGAAAAACTGTCATGCACACTTAATACACTGGGGAATAAGCAAATATCCATAACATTGTTAAGAAAGCTGTTTTGTGCTGAAGGAACAGCTAAAATAGCACAGACATGAGTACAGTTCTCATGCCTTCAGTTATTTTCTGTCTTTGCCATTGATGGACATAGTTTCAGTAGGATAAATTGTACTAGAATGAAACATGAACTTCCAAGTCCAAAAGCAGAGTGTTAATGGCAAATCTATAATTGCATCTGTAATAGAATACAATTGTCCAATATTTACAATCTTGCTCCAGATCAGTAAAAATATTCTAGTCACTTTATTGCTCTCTCTGTCTCTCTCTCTCTCTCTTTCTCTCTGTCTCCCTGCCATGTCTCACAAACACCACTGTTTCTCACTTAAAGTAAGCTAGTTGTCTCTGTCACATAGATGTACTCTCTGTTTCACCACAGTCTTTTGGGTCTTTCAGTCCAGAAACCCCACTTCTGAATACAACCCAATGCAATCAAAGGAAACAAAACAGTGTCTTCTCTATCATCATCCCTGCAACTTTGCTACAAATCAGACATACTCAAAAACAGTTTTTCACTTTGATCATCTCACAAAATTGGCAACATCTAACCGCCACTCTTCTCATCTTCCTCTTCTAAAATTCTCAGACAACATTAACACATAGTTTTCAGTAAATTCTTCCGGTTATGAAGCTACACAGATCTTAATATTAAGTAACTAATCTATCATACTTAGTCAACAGCTCTAACTGCCTACAGAACAGTACAAATATATACAAATTCAAAGCGTCAGTGTTTTTATATAAAATGTGGTAACACAATAAATGTATACTGTATTAAGGTATTATTTTCACGTCTAAATAGCCCATGTTTCCATAGATACTGTTAATGTTATTCTCATACATAACCAAACATTTTATCTTCTACAGATATTCATAACACTCATACTATTTTTTTCTCTACTATTTATTTATTTATTTATTGTCCAATTACTAATCAATTACCAATTAGTAATCATCTACTGTCCAATAGATTTGACCAGTGGCTATCCCTTCCTGTTCCTAACTGTCTCATTCATTCCTCTTTTGTTATGAGATAAAGGCAGGAAAGGTAATTTGTCAATTTGTTCCCCTTGAGGGTGAAAGTTGAATGCTATGAACTGGGCCAATCTGTTGAACCTGCAAATGTTCCTATGATTGTCTCCATCAGCAACTTGTGAGCAGCACAATTCCTGTTGTGCAAGAGATACATGTATGCATGCATGCCAGCATATGTGCCGACCCTTTTACCCCAGCAGCACATCACTAAGCATTGTGGGCTTGCTAGGTCCCTTGCTCTCCATAATATAGCTTATTTTTCTTTAGGCATTGCCAATGCAGCAAACCAAACTGCTTCCCTCTCCATAGAATTTGAGCCAGTATCAGCTACTCACTCCCATCCTCCTCTGCTTGGTGCCCCAGCACCCCTGCCACTAACTGATCAATGGTAATCTGGTTCATTGTCTGAACTTTATTCCTTTATGCCATAGGACAGGGCTCTTAATACTCATTATGTTATTCTTTTTTTTTTCAAATTATTTTTTATTGAGATTTTGTATGGATTCCAACCTCCTGAGAAACAAAGATGGCACACTATGATGATTCTATAGACTGTCGGTGGTGGGCCTGTCCCTGAATTTGAAAGGGCCTTCGCCAGTGGCAGCGGCCTGTTATCTTCATAAAATTATTTGTATGTATGTATGTATGTATGATTGACACACAGAGTAATATTGTTTAGAACTCATTGCAAAGAAGAATTTATGCATTGTAGTATTCTTTGCCTGTCAAAAGATATTTAAATAATTGTTCCAGAAATATGATTATTTGTTTATTTTTTTAGGAAATGAAGTAGACTGCTGTACTGCAAGAGCCACATCTCCCCTAACTCTGAAGAGTTTGGTGGTTACTGCTTCATCTCAGGTTGCAGGTCCAATGACTCTTCCTCATTCTAGCATTGCTAGAGGTCCTGAATTCCATGGCCATGTCATCCGAGGACAGGTGCCGACACCAACTGGCTCTCCTCACCTGTCAGGTGTGCATCCACCCCTACCTCCCAGCAAAGTCATCGAAGAGCTACATCGTGCATTGGCTACCAAACACCGGCAAGAGAGGTACACTTGGCAATTTCACCCTCCATAAGCATGATTATTTCAGTCAATTTATTTATAAACTGTTTTTGCAAAACTCTTTTCTCATGAGGACTGTGAAGATGGTGCAGAAAAAAGGGTGGTGACTTATATGATTGAGCAACACTGACTCACTTCTGCAAGTAATATAAATGTTGGGATGTAGATTCAGAGTATAGATGAAGAATTTATTGCACTGCTTTTGTGTAGTTAAAAATACCTGTGCATTTCTTTTTATTTGTAAGCATTTCACATAGTGAACAGAAAATGCTCACAAAATCTGAAAACACGATCTAGTACAAATGTAATTTTATCTAAGATATACATGAAATCTTTATGTAAATGCAGAAGGCATTATAATTTTATCCCATACTGGAACATTACATATTCTTTCTAGGACATACTCTGATCAGTCATGTCTTTCTACACTTATAACTGGTGAAGTGAATGAAGAAATAAATTGCATTAGCGACCTGAAAACTCTGTGGTGGGGTTTGCAGGCTATGTTATAATGAAAAACACTTAGAAAATATAGGTAGGTCTTATCCTTTTATAGGATTATGACTGGATTACTTTTATTAACAAGGATAACACATAGAAAACAATCTGGCAAAAGTCTCTATAATGAATAAGGTAAAGTGTGTTTTATTTCAAGCAAAGTAAATGCATTATTGAGTCAGTCTCCAAAGTACGGTCCCCTTGTTTGAAATTATCTCTGATAACTGATCTAGCATGCTCACAAACTGAGATGGTCCTAAAATATAAGGTCTATTATACACAGTAATATCTGAAGTTTCATTTCAGCAATGGCTAACTTTACTTAAAGGACATCCAAGGTGGCCACTATTTTGCTAGACTTTACAATACTGGATCACACTTCTGTATATTTGTACTTTCTTCTGTGCATCTTAAACTTGTATTCTTTTTACTTGTTATACATAGGTTCATAGGTGTGTACTAGGCTAATGGCCCTGGGGCCTTTACAAGCCTAGCCATAGGATTACCCTGGCAACGTGCCACCCAACCTTAGTTCTCAGTGCCCCTGTCGAGTAGAGTCACTGGAGTTATCCCTAGGGTGAATTTTCTATTTCCCATCCCCACATCAAGATTTCTTTTGAAGAGGGTCAGTGGGGTGCTCTGCTTGACATGCATGGGAAGTCTGTTCCATAGCATGGGCAGCCTCTGGGTTATGAACCCGTCCCTCCTGCATGTTCTGTTGATTGTGGTAATGAGGATGATGTCTCTGGAGCATGTGGTATGGAGGGATTGGGATTTCTTTAGATGTAGCATTTCTAACAGAGCTGGGTCAGACATGGCTTTGTAAGTCAAGCGGAGATTGTCTCTAAGTAGGTGATATGAGACAGAGAATAGTTGGAGTGTTTTGAGTCTGCCCATGTAGGACAAGTGTTTAAGGCCTAGAATCCTCTTTGTGTGGTACTTTTGTGGCCTCTCCAGTTGTTGCAGGTGTCTAGTGAGGTACATGCCAAATAGGGCATTGTACTCAATGATTGGCCGAATGAGGGAAGAGTAGAGGGAGACAATGACCTCTTTCTTCCTGGATGCAAAACCCTTAGTAATGAGATGTGCCACATAAAAGGACTTTCTCACCACAGTGACAATGTGGTGATCAAAAGAGAGGTCACTGTTAACCTGTGTTCCCAGATTTCTTATAATGCCTTCTGTGTTCAGTGGACTATTATCAATGTGGTAATTCATGGGAACCATGTTTTTTCCAAAGGGGATGACGACACATTTTTTGGCATTGAGCTTAAGGCCATGGTTCCGAAACCAGTCGTTGGTCTCAGTGAGGCCATTCTGTAGGATGTCATCATCACTTGGGGAGTTAATAATAGTTCCCAACCTGCAATTGTCTGCAAACTTTGTTAGCCAGAGTCCCTTTGTGTTGGCCTGGACTTCAAAAGAGTAAATACCAAACAGGAGAGGACCCAGGACAAAACCTTGTGGGACTCCACTCGTGAATAGTCAGCAGTCTGACTTGGAGTCAGCTACTTTCACACTGCACATTCTATCTGTGAGCCAGTTTGCAACCCACCTAGTGATATAGGGATTGATGCCTTGCTTAGTGAGTTTTTCTATGATTCCTGAGTGGGAAATGGTATCAAAGACCTTGGCCAGATCAAGGTAAGCTGTATGAACCACCTTGCCTTCATCCACAGCTCTGGTGACTGACACAAAGAAGTAGACCAAGTTGAGCAGGCATGATCTACCCCTCACAAAACCAAACTGTGTGGGATCCAGAGTTTGGAGATTCCCTATATCCTTGTTTATTAGGTCCATGATGATGTGTTCCTTAGCTTTGCATATCAGACTCATCATGCTAATGAGGAGAGAGTTCTTAGGGTCTGTAGTCGCTCTTTCTTTGTGGAGAAGGATGACTGTAGCAGTGCGCCATTCGGTAGGGACAAAGCCTGAGGTGAGGCTGTGATTGAACAGGGCACACAGGTGAGGTGCCAGTTCACTCTGTAGTTCATGTAGAACACAGCCAGGTCCCACAGAAGCTGTATTCTTGGCCTTGGCCAGTGCTGTTTTAACCTGTGCAGCAGTAATACTGGGTGCCTGGCAATCTACTGGTATTGTGATTGGTCCTTTGGGGGGGAGGGGTAAAGTTGGCACAACATCTGTCAGCCAGTATTTTGGCAATATCTGTTGGCTCGGTACAGGTGGTACCATCATGCAGTGGCTCAGAGCAAATCTGGGTATTGCCGTGGAGATTCTTTACATAATTATAGAAGGCTTTGTGGTTGTCTTTACTATCTGCTGCAATTCTGTTTTCATAACTAGCTTTAGAGGATTTGATAAGGGATCTCAACATTTTGTTGAGGCTGATAAGGGAGTTTTTCCAGTCTTGGGACTTCACCTTATTCTGCATCAGTTTCCTCCTTCTGTTGTAGAGTTTGTTTATGGCAGAGGGCCACCAGATTGGCTTCCTTTTTTTGGAGGAGAGCGTCTTGGTTCTAATTGGTATGGCGAGATCCATGCATTTGTGTACGTGTTCGTACAGTGCATTGATGTATGATTCCACGATCATGCAACTATTCTCCATTTGCATGGGCGCCGTGAAGTTAGCCACCTCTGTTTTTAGGAGCCCAAAGTTAGCTTTGGAGAAGTTTTTCATGTTGGTTACCTTTGCGGGGGGGGGGGGGGGTTGGGAGGGATGTGGATTTCCAAGGTGATTAGTTTGTGGTCAGATCTAACCAGGGATGAGTTGACTACTGGTGTAGAGCAACGGTCACTCATGTTAGTAATGACCAGGTCAAGGATGTTGCTACCTCTAGTGGGGGTAAGAATGAGCTGGTCCAGGGCACTGGAATTAATGAATTCCAGAAAATGTTGGTCAAGTGTATTTGTACATGAGTAGTTTTCCCTGTTAATGGAGGGGTAGTTGAAATCGCCCAGTATGAGAGTGTTAGGTTGGACCCTAATATTCTCCAGGGTGCTTAGGAACGTGGAGTGTGAGTATTGGGACATGGTTGGGGACATATAGCAGGTTTTGACCTGAATTGCTGTCTTACCCAGTGTTAGCTGCACCTGAAGTATCTCTGATGCGTTATGTTGGGCTACCAGTCTGGAGGTGTGTGCATCCTTTATGAATATGGAAACACCACCACCTTTGGAGCTTCAGTCCAAGTTCTGGGGCCGAAAGGTGTGGAATGAGTTATAGCCTGGTAGTGCAGGGGTGCTTTCTGCTGCCTTGAACCAGGTCTCTGTTACAGCACAAATGTCAATGTTCTCCATTTTAAGGAGTGCTTTGAGTGAGTGCATTTTAAGATTTAAACTTCTAGCATTGAGCAGCATGACACTCAGATTGCATTTGTTTGTAGCTCTTATGGTGGTAATGTGGTCTTTGGTACACTACCTAAAAAAGGCACTATAGGGGTGGCAAGAGCCTTGGCCAGTATCCAGAAACCCAGGGGTGACAGATGCAGGCCATCTCTGGCAAAGCATCGAGGTCTGTCAATCATGTCATCCCAGGCAGACAGATACTGGATCTCCTTAGAATGACACCAGAAACTTAGCCAGTTGTTGAAATTAATCATTTTCTGCTTGTACTGTTGTATTATTCTGGGTGATGGTAGGATGCTGCTCAGGGCTAGGGTAATACCCGCCAGGGCTACATAATCCGAGAGCTCCTCCATGTCTCTTTTCATGTAGTCCAGGGAGGTACATCTCAGGTCATACACACCCACATGTACAATGACAGAGTCATATTTGTACCTGTTGTTGAGGGACTTGAGCGCATGCATTATGTGGTGGATCCTGGCACCCCATAGGCAGCTGACTGTTACTTTCTCCTTATTCAACCTAGTAAGTGGGACATCAGTGTGCCTTACTATTGAGTCACCTACGACTAGTGTGTTGGGCATGCTGTTTTGCCTTAGGGGCTTTGTTTGAGTAGCACTCTGTTTAGGAGAGTTATATATCTCATGATTAGTGTTGTGTTGTGGTGGTCGAGTGCGTTTCTGCCTTGGAGGTCTCTGCTGTTTGGGTAGATTTTTCTGTGAGACTTCGTGAAGGTGGGTGTGTGGTTTCTGTTTTTATGTGAAGGCAGTGCTGGTGTGTGTTCTGGAGAGCTATGTATTCCATGTGGTGTGGTGCAAGTGTTGAACTTCTCCTCTTGACCACCTATTCCGGTTTTGGCCGGAGAGTGCGTGGCTTCCTATTTGGATGTATAAATGCATTTCACGCAAGTCTGAGTGTTGGGAGGTAAGAGGAGAGGGTTGTTGGTGTACATGAGGCAGTTGCTACATTGCCTCAGGATGCCCAAGTTCACCAGGTTAATAGGAGAAAGCACAGGAAACTGACCTTTAGACATGCCTTGAGGGGTGGGCATTAATAATAAGTAGTGGAGCTGTTTCCTTGTAGAATGTTTAGTGCTTGTAGCACTTTTGTGTGCTACAGTAATTGCTACAAGAAGTCTGGTAAAGTGCTAGACTAATAAGCTAGTACAAGTGCAGGAGAGGAGAGAACTAGCAGATCTAAGGGAAAAATTGAAGAGCAGACTTTGGTACCACTCAGAAGCTTACAAACAGTCCTGGATACAGCAAGTCTGTATCTGGACTAGACTAGTTACAGGAAAGGCAGGAAACAAGCGCAAACATGGGCTTTTAAACCAGAAAGTTGAAAGAGATGGAAAAACTGCCCAAATGGCCAATAAACTACAATTTCTGGGCCAGAAACCACTTCTCTTGTGGTAGATAGGCTACCTAGTGCTTACCACTCCCACTGATAAGCTAGAAGGCTTCCCTCCAACATAGAAAGGCTTGGGGGACTCAGAAGCTTACAAACAGTCCTGGACATAGCACATCTGTATCTGGACTAGACTAGTTACAGGAAAGACAGGAAACAAGCGCAAATGTGGGCTTTTAAACCAGGAAGTTGAAAGAGATGGAAAAAAACCTGCCCAAACCGGCAATAAACTACAATATCTGGGCCAGAAACCACTCCTCTTGTGGTAGATAGGCTGTGTCTATATCATAACATCGACAGCTTAGGTTGTCAAATCCTAAAACATCGACACCTAAGCGTTGAAAGCTAATAATAGCGAATGGCCACATCATCAAATTCTTTCTTTGGGAAAGAATTTGGGTGACCGTCCATTAAAAAAATAAGCAAACACACACAAACATAGTGGGGGGCTTCGCCCCCCATACCCCTCTAACTAAATATACCAACTCCGAGATCACTGTACATTGGGGAAAGGGAAAATCCCTGATAATGGCCACGCAAATTCTTTCCTGATGAAAAAATTTGATGATGTGGCCATTTGCTTTCGAAAGCTTTCAACACTTAGGTGTCGATGATTAGCATTATTAGTTTATTTATTAATTTTATTAGTAAAGTGTAAAGGGAGAAAGTAGCCATTTGATGAAGTTTCTATATTAGTTGTTTTGTTATATTTTATATTGTGTATGCAAACTAGGCTATAGGTTGCTTGTAGCTGTAATGTAACATTTATTAATAAGCAAAAGAGTCTACAGTAGTATGCTGCAGTGTTTAATACTGCAGTCTAGAATGCAGGGATGCTAGTCATGTTGGTGATAAAGGAAGACACTACATCTCCATTAAGGAGGGATAGTAATGTAGGGTACTAATGCAGCAGCTTCTTGAGGGGTGAGACAGGAACTTCCTCTTATTTACTGGAAGTGTACAATATAGGTGAGGCTATGTAACATACCTAATTCTGAATGGCTGCAAAGTAAAAAGATCTCATGGGTGTGCCATCTCAATGGCACAGACATAAAACCCTAGCCGAGTTTCAGGCAACCCAGGTTCAAGTAATGGATCTAATCATTGTCAGACCTAACAACAGACATGGAATTGAGTTACCAGAGGTCAACTCTTCTGTCACAGTGGAGGACAGACAACTATCACCAGACAAGTGTCCATGGTAGAGGTTAAGTGCTGGGCCACACTGCACACCAAAGGAATAAGAAAAAGAGAGTTGTTTCATAAGTTAAAATCTCTACTACTTTCATTTACTCATGACTGACATTCAAGCTTTTGGCTCTAGCTGCTAAATCCTTGGATACCAATAAGCCTGACCCCCCGCTTACTCCCAACCCATTTAAGGTTCATAGGTTCATAGGTTCATAGGTTCATACTAGGCTATCTGCCCTAGGGCATTTATAAGCCTAGCCAGAGTATGTTTGGCTTTCGCCACCCATTTTAAATTAATTTTGCTATGCCCTTTTTCGAGGTTAGTATACTGTGCCTCTGTCTAACAGTGACACAGAAGTGATACCCGGGGTAAACCTATGATCTCCCATCCACTCATCAAGATTCCTCTTGAAGAGAGTCAATGAGGGACTCTGCCTAACCTGGACTGGGATTTTATTCCATAGTGAAGGGAGCCTCTGGGTTATGAATCTGTCCCTCCAGCATGTCCTATTTATTTCAGTGCTGAGGTTCAAGTCTCTCGAGCGTGTAGCTCGATGGGATTTGGATTTTTTGAGGTGCAGCATGTCCCTTAATTCTGGGTTGGACATGGCCTTATACGTCAGGCACAGATCACCTCTGACCAGGCGGTATGCCACTGAGTAGAGTTGGAGTTTCTTTAACCGGGCAGCATATGGCATCTGTTTGAGCCCTTTGATCCTCTTGGTGAGGTACTTTTGGGGTCTTTCCAGTTGCTGCATGTGTTTGGTAAGGTACATCCCAAAAGGGGCATTGTACTCAATTATGGGCCTGATGAGGGATGAGTAAAGAGGCACGATGACCTCCCCTAATCTAGATGTGAATCCCTTCATGATTAGATGGGCTATATAAAATGTTTTTCTAACCACTTTGGCCACGTGGTTGTCAAATGAGAGATTGCTATCAACTTGGGTCCCCAGGTCCCTAATGACTTCTTCTGTACTTAATGGATTACCACCTATGTGGTAATTTGTGGGCACTTTGTTTTTGCCAAAGGGGATGACTATACACTTTTTGGCGTTTAGCTTGAGGCCATGGCTCTGGCACCAGTTGTCTGTTTCTCTGAGGCCCTTTTGGAGGATGCTTGTGTCGGCTGGAGAGTCGATTATGGCGCCCAGTTTGCAGTCATCTGCAAACTTGGTCAGCCACAGTCCTTCCGTGTTGGCCTGTACCTCCGAGAAATATATACCAAACAAGAGAGGTCCCAGGACTGAGCCTTGTGGGACACCACTTGTAACTGGTTTGGAGTCTTACATGGCTCCGGCAATTCTAACCATGTGGGTTCTGTCCTTGAGCCAGTTTGCAACCCATCTAGTGACATAGGGGTTTATATTTAAGCTGGTGAGCTTATCTATAATGCCTGAGTGGGGTATTGTATCGAAGGCTTTTGCGAGGTCCAGATAGGCTGTGTGGACCACCTTCCCTTCGTCAATGGCCTTGGTGACTGTTTCAAAGAAGTCAACCAGGTTTAAGAGGCAGGATCTGCCCTTAACAAAGCCAAACTGGGTAGGATCCAGTGTCTGTAGGTCCCCAATATCTTTATTTATGAGGTCCATGATGATCCTTTCCATAACTTTGCAGACCAAGCTAGTCAGGCTTATGGGGCGATAGTTTCCAGGGTCCGTTGAGGCATCACCTTTGTGGAGAGGGACCACTGTTGCTGTACGCCACTCTTTGGGTACATATCCTGTAGTAAGGCTGAGATTGAACAATAGTTTTATGTTTGGGTTTAGCTCTTCTTGGAGTTCATGTAGGACGCAGCCTGGGACACCGTCTGGTCCCATTGATGCAGTGTTTTTTGCTTTGGAGAGGGCGACTCCCACCAGAACGGCTGGGATGTCGGGGGACAGCACCCTGCTGGGATACATATTTGCCCTTTGGTGGGGAGGAGAAGTTTGCTGAACCTGTCAGCTAGGATGTTGGCAATGTCTGTGGGATCAGTGTATTTTTTGTCATTTTGGACTAATTCTGAGCATATCTTGGAATTCCCACCCAGGTTCCTAACATAACTAAAGAAAGCCTTGTGATTATCTTTAGTGTCCTGTGCAATTTTTCTCTCGAAGCTGGCCTTTGACGATTTTATGAGTGCCCTTAGTTTTTGCTAATACTGATCAGAGATGCCTTCCCTTTTTGGGATTTTGCTCTATCATGTAGTAGCTTCCTCCTTCTATTGTATAGTTTGTTTATGGCTGGGGTCCACCAGACAGGTCGTCTGCCTTTGGAGGATTGAGTCTTGGTTTTATTTGGGATTGCATGATCCATGCATTCCTGAAGGTGTTCATAGAATGCATTTATAAAGGATTCTGCGGTCTGGGACGTATTTTCCACAGGCCCGGGGGCTTTGAAGGATTCCACATCGGTTTTGAGGAGTGTGAAATTTGCTTTAGAGAAGTTTTTCACTGTGGTTTTCTGGGCAGGGGGTGGGGTCGGGATGTGAATATCCAGTGAGATCAGTTTATGGTCTGATCTTACCAGTGAGGGATACACTTCTGGTCTGGAACATAGAGTCCCCATGTTGGTGATGATCAGGTCCAGTATGTTTTCCCCTCTTGTGGGAGTGGTAACAAGTTGCTCTATAGCATTTGAGTTTATGAATTCTAGGAACCTTTGGGCAAGGGTGTTGGAGCAAGAGTAATGCTCCCAATCTATGTTTGGGTAGTTGAAGTCGCCCAATATAATGGTGTTCGGAGAGACCTTCATATTTTCCAGTGTTCTCAGGAAGGCCGAGTGGGCGGCGTGGCCAAGGATGAACACAGGATAGCAGCAGATTTCTTCAGCTCCACCAATTTCATTACATTGACAGGAATTAATTACTTAAAAAATTAATTTTTGAAGTAATTTTCTTTCTAAATATGTTTGTTTTATATAGTTCTTGAACTATATCTAAAAAAAGAAAGGAAATCTTAACAATATTCCTGTCAGAAATCACTTTGGAAATTTTCCTGTCAGTTTATCAGTCTGAAATGAGTTCCAGTAAGACAAATTCTCAAGACTCCAGCATCAAGAAAGAACTTCAGTCTCTGATAATTATAATCCAGCAACTTACTGCTAAGATGGATAAAATGGATACTAAAATAGACACCTTCATAGAAAAAACTACAAAACAAATAGACTTGTTACATATAGACCTGCAGCAACAGAAGATCCAGATGGCAGGCATAGAAGAAGCTGTGAATGACATGGAAAATAGAATACAAGAAGAGGAAATCAACATTGAGTTTCTCCTGGAACAAAATACACATTTACAAACAAAGCTGGATGACCTGGAAAATAGATCTAGGCGCAATAACATTAGGATTTTTGGACTGCCAGAAAATATTGAAGGTAACAATATTACTTCTTTTTTAACAACATGGCTCCCTAAAACTTTAGACTTACCAGAAGCATTCTCTTTTGGTATCGAAGGAGCACATAGATCTATAGCTAATACTAACTCTAACAAAAACTATCCTAGATCAGTTATAGTTAGATTTCTATCATCTTTTGATAAAGAGATGGTTCTTAAATCTGCTTGGGCTAAAGCTCCTGTTAAGATTAATGAGACAACTGTGCGTTTTGACAATGACTATTCTTCCATGGTAATAGCTAAAAGAAAAGTTTTTCTGCCACTAATAAGGAGCTTAAAAAGCACAGTTTAAAACATACCTTCTGTTTCCTGCCAAGCTTAAAATCTTCCTTCCTGATGGTCCTAAAATTTTCGATGACTTAGACTCTGCTTTACTGTTTATCAAAAAAAATAAGATTTTGGATAAAATAGAAGAAATGGAATGGGCTAGTCCTTCATTAAAGAGACTGGCAACTGAAACTTCATGGAAGACTTCAGAGAAGAAGAAGAGACTAAAAAACAAATGATTTGTTCTATGTTTTTTTTTCTCTCATCATTTTATTTCATTATTAATCTTTTTAAATATAGTTCCTGCATTTCCAAGAAGCCACAAATATTTTGAAAAAGATTTAATCAAAGTTATTCTCTGTGTGCAAAGAAATGTTTTGTTTCATAACTAGTCAAAATATCTGGAGATTTAATGGAAAGCTGTGATTCAACTTGTTTCTCTTTCTGAAAAGGAGAAGTAAGGTCAGTAATATGATACATTTTTTTCTTTATCTTTTTTTTTTCTTCTCCTTTTCTTCTTTTCTTTGTTTAAACAATGACATTCTATTTAGATTATGTAGTGGGTAAAGGGTGGGGGAGGGCAGGGAGAGAAGAGTAATGAAAATATGATTAATAGAATAATAACATATTTATTCCTTGTAAAAAGTTTATATGTTCTTCAAATGCTATTCCTAATTATACTTTCTTGATTATACTGCTTATGCTTGTTTGTAAATAATCTGTCATGCTTTAACTAATAATAATTAGAACTAAATAATAGTAAATAATATGTTTTATTTTTAACTCTATTAATATAAACAGTAAGTAATATTCCATTGTATATACTTCTTATAGCTTTCTCTTACATTTTTTTTATTTCTGCCTTACACCCTTTTACTTTCTACTCTCTTTTTCTTTTCTTTATTAATATATAGAAATGCTTTTGATCATATAGACACAGTAAATAATAAAATTTGCATAAAAATTGAGTTGGGACAAAAATATTGAGTTTTATTACTTATTAATAATTTTGGGCTTAATTTCACTTACATAGAGGCTGTAATAACCTGTAAAATACATTGTGAAGGTTTTGTCATGTTTAGATGCATTTACTCTGCTAAATGAATGTTTGTCACTAGTTTTTAATAAGTTTCCCGCCAAAATGTTAAGAGACAATCTGGGATGTGGGCTGTCTCATGCACAGTGTCCATGAGCTACTTCAAAAGCTTCAACTCTCAGAATTCTCACAGGGAAACTGAAAGCTGCCAGTCTCACCTTTGACCTAGATATCACACTGACACATCACAGATTCAGGAATGTCACTCTACCAAGAAATAGAAATGATACAAATGCGACTATGTGAAGGAAAATGAACTCTTTAACATCTAAATGTGAGTTATTTTATATAATTACTTAAATATCTATGTTATAATTCATAAAATATGTCAGTTATAATGAGTTTAAATGATACAGTTTCTTGTAGTAATTAAATGTCTTATTTTAGAAGGCATAGAAAATGAAACATTTACTCAAGTGTTTTTGAAAATCTACTTAACAGCAGCTTAATAATCTGTGTTAAAAACTTATGTTCCAAACATATACATTACTATAACTCATTTAATTCATCTGACTGACAAGCATAAATAATTTTATAACTCTATTCTGGAAGAAATTGTCATGTGATATATTTTAAAGCAGTAGTATAGCATGGTTGTAAAATCTGGTTACTAAAATGTGTTTGCTGTGCATTATTTTGTATAAAGCAGACAGATTTATTGTAGGGACAGCAAGTAAGATAGTGCTCGGCAAGGACACAACTCAGTGAGATCAGGTATATATATATATATATATGTGTGTGTGTATGTGTGTGTGTGTGTGTGTGTGTGTGTGTGTGTGTGTTTGTGTGTGTGTGTGGTGTGTGTGTGTGTGTGTGTGTGTGTGTGTGTGTGTGTGTGTGTGTGTGTATGCATATATATATATATATATATATATATATATATATATATATATATATGTGTATGTGTGTGTGTGTGTGTGTATGTATATATATATATATATATATATGTGTGTGTGTGTGTATGTGTGTGTGTGTGTGTGTGTGTATGTTTATATATATATATATATATATATATATATATATATGTGTGTGTGTGTGTGTGTGTGTGTGTATATATATATATATATATATATATATATATATATATATGTGTGTGTGTGTGTGTGTGTGTGTGTGTGTGTATGTATATATGTATATAAGTGTTTCTGAGAATCTGCATAACTATGCAGTATGATTTATAACAATTTCTATGACTACAATATTTTATTCTATTGACAATAATGAGTTTGAGTAAATGCTCATATACAAGCAATTCAAGGTTTTTTTGGAAGCTGTTAATTGCATTTACATGACAGAAAATAGATGCATATTAACATATGTAATGTCTGAATCATATTAGCCAAAGTTTTTGATTTAAATGAATGTTAGAACTTATTTTTCTCTTCTCTTGATTTCTAAGATCAAGATTATTTGAATGCTATTTGAATACAAGTGTTTTATATTACATGAATGTATATAGTAGTATGAACAGTTTTTTTTTTTTTTAAAAAAAAGAGGTTTATTTTAGTTTATATGATGCTGTTTTACCAAATGTGTAGTCTTGTCTTGCTAGATAATTGAATTGAAAACTGTTAACCTCAGTTAAATATAACTACTATTAAATTGATAAGGTGGTAGCTGAGGTACTGCTGCTTAGGGTAGGGGGTTAACTTGAGTGGTAAATACTACTCTAAGTTGGAGTTTATAACTCCAGGCTGGATGCAAGGTTTAATCCTTACATTATTTTCACTTGTTCATTGTTATTTGTATATAGTTTTGACATCCATAATATATTTTGTACATTCATTGTCACTACAAACAAAATTGAATCCTATACAAATCCCATAAGAGATTCAATAAATACAGCTATATTTAAAGGTACACCTAAAGGAGGAGATGTAACATTACTTATCTTGTTATTTGTTATTTTGATCATAAGATTCTTAAGTTTTAAAAATGCCAAATGACATCTTTAAAAGGAATTTCTTTAAACATTAATGGATTGAATAATCCATGTAAAAGGGCAAGCCTAATAAGATACATTAATTTACATAAGGCCAACTTAGTCTTCCTGCAAGAAACCCATCTCTTGAAAAAAGATATTGATAAACTAGCCACAAACAAATATACAGTATTGGTTAGTTCAGAGCACACTCAGAAAAAGAGGAGTGGCTATTTTATGGAATAAAAGTATGCCCATTCCTAAAACCATTAAGTCTTATCAGGATGACAAAGGAATGTTTTGTATGGTTACAATACAAATTAATGGGAAGACTTACACTTTAATGTATATTGGATACCTGGAATTGGTATTAATACAGTGAAACATCATCTTGATAAGATCATATCATTCTCTATAGGAGATATTATTTTAGCTGGTGACTTTAATTGTATACTACATGAAAGTGATACTACCACTATAGGGAAAAGAAGAATTGCATCTAATGCAAAACATTTAAATGATTTTGCTAATTCTTATCATATGAATGATATTAATAATCAGATAGATTCAAATTCATTACCATACACATTTTTTTCTAACAGATACAAAACTTATTCAAAAATAGATAGGGTCTTTATTTCTAACCAGATGGTAACAGATTTAATTAATTCCAAAATCATTTCATGTCCTATATCTGATCATAATTCAATTGTTTTTGAATTCATGATAAAAATACTCATAATGTTCAGATCAAAAGGATACCAGCATACTTAACTCAACTAAAAGACTATAAAGAATATATACTTTCAGAAGTAAAACATTTTTAGACATAAATAATACTCCTGAAGTCTCCATTGTTTATGTTTGGGATGCCTTAAAATCATATCTATATGGACAAAGTATCAGATGGTATAATAATAAAAGGAAATCATGGGATAATGAATTGTTAGATATTCAAAGTAAATTAGACTCTTATAAACATAATAATAAAGAAAATATTATGGACAAGAAAGTTATTGAAGAAATAAACAAACTAAATGAGAAATACAAAGAAATTTTAACTCATAAAGTTAAAATAACTTTAGAGAAATACAAGTTTTTGTCTTATTCAATAAGCCCCAAATACTTACATAGACTTAAAAATAAAACAAAAAGGTTGAATAAACAAAACCATATCAAAGAAATCTTTTCTCTAAGGAAAAGAAGAATGTTTCTAGTATACCAGAAATACTAGATGAATTTAGAAATCACTTTCACAAAATTAACCATAATAACATTAACATGGAACCTAAAGATAAAATAAAGGAGTTTATAACCACAAACATGAATAAAAAGCTTAATAAACAACAGATTAAACTATTGGACAAGAGTATTTCATATACAGAAGTTATTACACAAATAAATAAGCTTAAATCAAACAAAGCACCGGGTAATGATGGTATTATACCAGAGATATATAAAATCCTTTCTAAAAGTACATATTCATTAATACATAAGGTTTTTATTTTGGCCCAAACTGAGTTAATAACCCCCCCCATCTTGGCAATATACATTTATTTCGCCAATTTTAAAACCTAATAAAGATCCAACTAGATGTTCTTCATATCGGCCCATCTCATTACTTAATGTTGATTATAAAATGTTTATGAGTATTTTTGCTGATAGATTGAAGACAATCATTTCCGGCATTATAGATATAGATCAGACAGGCTTCATTGTAAATAGAAATACTTTTGATAATATAAGAAGAACTTTAACATTAATAGATTTTGCAAATAGGAAAAGAAAGATTTAACACTTATTAGTCTTGATATAAGTTCAGCATTTGATTCAGTAAGTTGGGACTATCTGTTTACCTTAATGAAGTGCACAAACTTCTCAGATGCATTTGTAAATCTAATTGAGCATTTATACAAAGGAACGTTGGCTTATATTAAGGTAGGAACTTATGTTTCACAAAAATACCCATTTTAAAGGTACAAAACAAGGATGTCCACTTTCTCCACTATTATTCACTTTAGTAATGGAGCCTTGGGCTAATTTGATCAGAAACAGTACTGACATAGAGGGTTTTGAAATAGATGAAAATACAACATCCAAAATTCAACTTTTGCAGATGATGTTCTAATTACATCAGCAGGATCTAATTCTTCTATGCAGTCTCTATTTGATAACATGATGAATTTTAAAAGTATTTCTGGTTTAATATTCAATGAAGAAAAACTAAAATACTACCTATATATACACTAAAAATATTCTCATTAGTGATTTTACTAAATATGTACCCAATTCAGGTCAGATAACTTATTTAGGTATAATACTATCTAAAGATATTAAATCTATTATATATAATAATTATAATACCTGTTTTCTTAATATACAAAATCTTTTTAATACCTGGAATAATATGTTTTTACTATGGAGGAGAGACTTACAATTATTAAAATGATAATATTCCCCAAGATTTTATACTTAATACAATCAATAATACTTCCACCTACAAAAATAATTATCAAGAAACTGAATACACTAATGTTAAATTTCCTATGGGCACCTAATAGACCTAGGATTGCATTAAAGAAACATACTAATAGCTGGTCTCAAGGGGTATTTCTTTTCCAGACTTTAATTTATATACTATCTCTTCTATTGTAAAAGTTATTACTTTATTAATAGATCAGTCATATGTCACAAAATGGAAAGATTATTGGGAGCTAATTAGTATGCACTTCATGAAAATCTCCTTAACACATAAAAATATGATTGTAAATAACTCCATGTTATGGTTACTAAAGGAATTTTGTACTTCACCTATTACACCTAAACATATGGTTTGTTACCCATTAAATATTATTATTAGTTATCGTAACTTTATATTCATGCACCCTAAGTATAGGGAATGGAATTTTATTGTATTCCTATAATGTATACTCAGGGTATGCTTTTGTCATCTACTTCTGAAGGAACTCATTTAGCTATAGATAATGATCTAAAGTACTGGTATCAGTTGATATCTGATAATAAAGTTAAAAATCTAGATTTCTTAAAACAAGAATTTGATCTAAGAGAAACTTGCTGGTTAGAGGTTCAGACCTTTAGACAACATCTCATTAATAAAATAGATCTAATGTCTATAACAGTTAAAGAATCTATTCCAACACTGATTGATTACTTGATATTAAATTTACAACATAAAGTTTCTGATAAAGGTAAACTTTCATACATACATAAAATGATCAGACAAGAAACTTTTTACAGTGTAGATTCATACTGGAATTATTTCACTTCTATTAATGGGGACCCACCAAATCAACAAGATAAACAATATATTTTGGAATCTGCTTATAGAACTACATCTTCCATTGTCTGGAGACTTTATACATGGAAATTTTTACATAGATCTTTTTATACACCTTTGATGATGAATAAAATAAATAATAAAGATAATTTATGTAAGAGATGTAATGTAGAAATTAATGCTGAATGGGCTCATATGTTTTATGACTGTATAAAATTGAAAGAATACTGGAAGTCAATTAATGAATTTTTGCAGGCTCTTTTTACAGATAATTTCATTATTTCTAAATCTCTTATATTATTCAACACACCTGTACCTCAAAATGTTAAAAAGGTTAAGCTTCCCTTGTTATGGTCTATTCTAGCAGTGGCTAGGAAAATAATAACTAGAAATTGGATTTCAGATACACCTCCTTCGTTCAATGAATTTAAAAATGTTATAAATATAGTGTGCCATATGGAAATAAATACAATTAGGACAAGAACAAATAGAAAAACATCTTATTATATTGTATGAGATAATTTACAAAATTTGTTTAAAAAATTTTAATTTCAATAGCATGGTATTTTAGTTTAATTAATTGATCTGATTGTAGTGGATGTCTTTGTAAATACTTTAGTTGTTTTGTTGAATATTATAATAATACCTATTTTTAATTACTTGTATAAAATTGTTATGATATTTCTCTTATATGTTAAAACAATAAACCTGTTTTGAAAAAAAAAAGGAAGGCCGAGTGGGGTTCCTGGGTTTGGGAGGGTGGTCTGTAGCAGGCTATAAACTGGAAGGCAGTTTTACCCACTGTTAGTTGCACATGGATAGTCTCTGATGCTTCGTGCTTTGCCACCAACCTGGAGGTGTGGGTATCTTTGATGAATATCGATACTCCCCCTCCTTTTGTGGTTCGGTCCAAGTTTTGGGGCTGAAAAGCATGGTATGAGGTATAACCTGGTAGTGCTGGGGTGCTCTCGGGAGTCCTGAACCAGGTTTCTGTTACTGCACAGATATCGATGTTCTCCATGCTAAGGAGAGTTTCGAGTGCATGCATCTTGAGGTTTAGACTTCTAGCGTTGAGTAGCATTACTCTTAGTTTCTTATCCCTTGTGATACCTATGGAGGTGGGTTTGTCTTTTGAGCCTTGCCTAAAAAAAGGCACTATGGGGTAGCAAGAGCCTTTGCTAATATCCGAAAGCCCAGGGTGACAGGTGCAAGCCGTCCCTAGCAAAGCATCGTGGCTTGTCGTGCATATCATCCCAAGCTGACAGGCATTGGATCCCCTTTGAATGACACCAATACTTAAGCCAATTGTTGAAATTGATCATCTTGTCTTCATATCGTGGCATCATTCTTGGTGAGGGTAAGATGCTACTCAAGGTCAGGGTCATACCAGCCTGGGCTACATGCTCAGAGAGCTCCTTTATGTCTCTTTTCATGTAGTCCAGGGAGGTACGTCTCAGGTCATTCACACCAGCATGGACAATGACTGAGTCATATTTGTACTTGCCTTGGAGTGACCTGAGTGCTTGTGTTATGTGGAGGATCCTAGCGCCAGACAGGCTGCTCACCGTGACCTTCTCCTTGTTCAGCCTGGTGAGCGGGACGTCAGTGTGCCTGACGATAGAGTCACCTATTACAAGTGTATCAGGTGTGTTGTTTAGCCTTAAGGGCTGTGACTGTTCAGCACACTGGCTTTGTGAGATATGTGTTGCACGTGTTTTGTTTTGGGGTAGCGGTTGCTTGGGTGTCTGCTTTGGAGGTCTCTGCTGCTTAGGCAGATCTTTATTTAGAGCCTCAGTATGTTTTTGTGTGATTATGTGTTTGGTTTGCTGTCGTGGTAGGTCTATGTGAGACTGGAATTGTAGTGAGTGTGGTTTCCTTCTCCTCCTGACTGGTTATGCCAGCACTGAGTTGAGAGAGCTTAGCCTCCAGTTTGGCTATATGGTTGCATCTCTCACATGTGTTGGAATTTGTTGGGAGGAGGAGAGGGTTGTCTGTGTACATGAGGCAGTTGTAACATTGCCTCAAGATTCCCATATTCACCAGCTGGACCGGAGAGGAGATTGACAACTGACCTTTGGACATGCTAGAATAATATTGGGAATTCCTTTATAATTGAAAACAAGGGCCAATGGGGAGCGAGGGTGTAGTGCTTTTAATTTTTAGTGCCGACTTATAATTGCTTTAGTGAGCAAGTGCCAGGTAACAAGTGCAATGTGTTACAGGTAACTTAAATGCAAAAATGACAAACAATAACTTTCTTTCAAGCAAAGCAAGGAAATAAGTACAGTAAGCAATGCAGATATCACTAGGGATCCACAGAAGCGCTGAGAAGCCGCGTTTTAGGTGGAATTAGCATTCCAGGGAAATAACAAGCATACAAACAAAGCTAGATTCAGCAGGCCTGGATCTAGTCTATGTTACAGCAAACAAGGTGTACCAATTTCAGTAAGATACAGTTCAAATATTCAGGCACTATAAACCTCTAACCAGAAATTCCCAGCTCAGAAGGGCAGAGTCCAGCCTCTCCTCCCACAAGAGTGCAGACCACAAACCTTCTTAATGTAAAATAACTGGCCTGAAGCCCAAGTGCTTAAACCAGAGCTAATACACTTTAAGAATAACAGACACTGAGCTCTCAATCAGCAGTTCCCAACTTAGAAGGATGAAAGCTACCTGTCCTGCCACCACAGTGCATGCCACAAACCTTCCTAATGTAGAACAACTGGTCTGAAGCCCAAGTGCTTAATCCAAAAGACTTAGAATGATAGCTACACTTTAACCAAGTTACTACCAAGCAGTAATAAATACAACTGAATACTTTAAATAATGCCTGGATTAGTGCTCAAGTTATACAAACAAAGCTAGATTCAGCAGGCCTGGATCTAATCTATGCTACAGCAAACAAGGTGTACCAATTTCAGTAAGAAGAAATTCAGATATGCATGCACTATAAGCCTTCAACCAGAAATTCCCAGCTCAGAAGGGCAGAGTCCAGCCTCTCCTCCCACAAGAGTGCAGACCACGAAACCCTCTTAATGTAAAATAACTGGCCTGAAAGCCCAAGTGCTTAAACCAGAATTAGTATACTTTTAGAATAACAGACACTGAGCCCTCATTCAGCAGTTCCCAACTTAGAGGGATGTAAGCTACCTGTTCTGCCACTACAGTGCGGACCACAAACCCTCTCAATGTAAAACAACTGGTCTGAAGCCCAAGTGTTTAAACTAAAAGGCTTAGAATGAGTTACACCAAGCAGTAATAAATACAATTGAGCATGTTTAAGATGACGCAAAAGCAAAATAAAGTAGATAGAAACACAAGTACAGTAAAAGCAGAAGATTTTTTTTTTTTTTTTTTTTTTTTAGAAAAGTAGCAAAAGCAGTAGTAAATACAATTCTCATACAGTGCAAGCTGGCACACTTGAATATGTAGCAATATTAGTCCACACACAGTTTGAAAAAATGTAATTAAATTAAAAAGGACTAAAAGCAAGTGCAGAAAGGGTTTATTAGGTAGAATGCGGTAAAGAGATGTCCTGGGGGAGTGTCTTAGATCAAATCTACAGTGGGGCAGGCACTGCAAAAGCCACCAAATTTAAACTACAACCAAGAATAGGGAGGGGGGGTGGGGAAGCAGTTTCAACACAGATGTAAGGAATGTGCAAATTATAAAAAAT
Source organism: Protopterus annectens (assembly GCF_019279795.1). NCBI lineage: Eukaryota > Metazoa > Chordata > Ceratodontiformes > Protopteridae > Protopterus > Protopterus annectens. The sequence goes on from NC_056746.1 coordinate 955,938,283, forward strand.
ATATATACTGTTTTCTATAGATTTGCAGAGCAGTAAGACACAGATATCAAGCAGACAATTTAGCTCTATAATACAGAATAACACAGAAAATATACTCAGCTCTATAACTTGAAGATAGTTCTGTAAGGCTGTCTCTCAAACTAAGGTTCCAGTTTGAATACAGGTTGTTAATTAAAAGGAGACACAGCACTAGCTAAATTATATCAGCTGAAAGACAAGGCAGGAAATGAGGGGGGGGGAGCAGTTTCAACACAGATGTAAGGAATGTGCAAATTATAAAAAATATATATACTGTTTTCTATAGATTTGCAGAGCAGTAAGACACAGATATCAAGCAGACAATTTAGCTCTATAATACAGAATAACACAGAAAATATACTCAGCTCTATAACTTGAAGATAGTTCTGTAAGGCTGTCTCTCAAACTAAGGTTCCAGTTTGAATACAGGTTGTTAATTAAAAGGAGACACAGCACTAGCTAAATTATATCAGCTGAAAGACAAGGCAGGAAATGAGGGGGTGGGGGAGCAGTTTCAACACAGATGTAAGGAATGTGCAAATTATAAAAAAATATATACTGTTTTCTATAGATTTGCAGAGCAGTAAGACACAGATATCAAGCAGACAATTTAGCTCTATAATACAGAATAACACAGAAAATATACTCAGCTCTATAACTTGAAGATAGTTCTGTAAGGCTGTCTCTCAAACTAAGGTTCCAGTTTGAATACAGGTTGTTAATTAAAAGGAGACACAGCACTAGCTAAATTATATCAGCTGAAAGACAAGGCAGGAAATGAGGGGGTGGGGAGCAGTTTCAACACAGATGTAAGGAATGTGCAAATTATAAAAAAATATATATACTGTTTTCTATAGATTTGCAGAGCAGTAAGACACAGATATCAAGCAGACAATTTAGCTCTATAATACAGAATAACACAGAAAATATACTCAGCTCTATAACTTGAAGATAGTTCTGTAAGGCTGTCTCTCAAACTAAGGTTCCAGTTTGAATGAAGGATGAGAAAACAAATGAGGAAGTGAGGTAATTAATTTCTATCCTATGTTGACCTGGTTAGTCCCACTTTGTTGGTAGCCCCTTTTCAGGAGAGAGCATAACTGGTATTTATACTACTAGGGGAAATTTGACCAGGGTATCAGGAAGCTTCCTGTATACTTTGGAGCTGCTAGAAGGTACCCACAGAAACAAATAAGAGGCTGAAGGGAAGCAGGAAGATGGAGGAGGAGATAAAATCAATGGAGAGTTTGGAGGTGTAAGATGAAAATTTGGAGCTAATATGGAGTTTCAGAATGTAAACAAAGATTCCTGTGTGGTGGATATTACAAATGAGCAGTGTTTAGTTACTTCCATGGAAAAGGAAGTAAGCAAGTCTGTTCAAGTGGTGCAGGTAACAGAACTGGCATCAGGAGGGTTTGCAGATGATGTTCTGTTAAAAATAATTGAGCAGGATGATCCAGGTGACAGTTCTGCTGTTCCATGGTATGAGATGGCAGATAACATTTTCAGAAGTGCTGAGGATTGTAGTGTGGAAAAGGAACCAGGTGATGTGGCAGCACAGAATGCAGCAGTTAAACATTATGTAGCAGTGACAGAAAGGAAAAGAGGAAAGCAGCAACAAACTGGAAGGCTTCTGGTTTTGAGGCAAGAGATAATGCAGTGACTAAAACGTAGACAGGTGACAGCAGGTAAAAAAATCTGCAACAACTATAAGTAAAACTGTTTTTAAAAAGAAGAAAAGACCAACTGTGAGCATAAGAACAAAAAACATGATACTGTAATATGGGACATTTTTATAACTGTTCTGGGCTTTAAAACTCATGAAAGTAGGTCTTTTATACATTTTTGGAAAGAGATCTTATATGACTTAACGTTTGAATCTCATAGACTAATGATAAAATTTCTGGAACTGTGCAACAAAAATAAATCCATGTAGCAATTGCTTGTTTTCTGGTAGTAACTTAAATGTTAAAAATGGTACTTTGCAGTTTAGAAATGATGAACTGGAAGAAGTTGATGTTAAAAAAATGCATGCAGGGGTCTGTGTGAGACTTGATAATATTGTTAAAGTCTGAGATGAGAGAAAATGATGGAATGGAAGGTGAAGGATGGAAGCTGTTCTGAAATGTAGAACAAAAGTTTGTAAAACACTTGACAAGTGTTATTTTTGTGTGGCTGGTCATAGACGGTATTAAGATATGCTAGCCAACACAAATCATGTTTCTTTTCTGGGGACTTTTCTCATTTAATTAATGATTGTGACAAGATACAATGAAACAGTGTAGGGAGAAGGGGCATACAAAAAGAAGGTGTGTGCCTGAATGCAGGTTCAGTAAAAAGGGACACTTTGGGATGTATTTTAAAGAGCAAACAGGAAAAATGAATAAGAAGGGGAAAGGGAAGAAAATATACATGATGAAAGACAACCAGAGGCTGGGAGAGAGAGTAGGTGAAGAAGGAAAAACTGTAGAAGATGAAAAAATATGGAGGGGAAAATGAAGAGAGAGAGAGAGAGAGCATGCAGGAAGAGAGGCCAGGAGAAGGGACTGGTACTAATAATTTTTTTGAAGTTCTAGTCAATGAAAAATCTGCCTCTAAGGATCAAGGATTATTTGTACATAACCCAGGAAGAAATATTCAATTTTGGGAAAGAATAAAAATAATAAAACAAAAATTTTAAACTATGTCCCCCAAATTTAAAAATGAGGAAAGACAACAATTTTAGAGTCTTTCTATTAGTGTGAATAGTATTATTAACACTGTAAGAAGGATATGGATAGTGGAATGGTGTGCTAAATGTGATGTGGATGTTAGTATGTTAGAGGGTATAAGATTCATGACAAGTGAAAAAGACTGCAAACAGAAAATTGTGGGGTGGGTATATAATATGTAACTTAGGAAGTGAACATTATTTCTGAGTGACTATGCTGTGTAAAAAAGTAATGAAAATACTAGCTGTAACGTTCGTAAGGATATGCAGTTTAATTGTTGTGGACGTGAGGTGCAGAGAACATGTTTATAGAATTAAAGCATTCTATGCATATATAACTAACATGGAAAGGAGAATCTGTTCCACCAAATATTAGGCTATGTGGTGGTTAACATGAAAATTATAATTGCAGGGTACTTTAATTGTGATTTAAGGGGAATGTAAATAGAAAGGGAAAGATATAAAAAAATACAGGAAGTGATAAAATGTGGTAAATTAGCTGTGTAGAACAAAAGTCAATGGACTGACAAAGAGGGGCACTTGGATCTGAAATTGATTATTTTGTATTATCAGAAGACCTAGGGGTACATATGGTGATACAGTTGTGATGTGTTTTTCATATCATTTAGCAATATGGATACAAGTGACAGAAGAAAGGGAGCATATTAAAATAGAAAAGAAATTATAAAAGAAAACATGAGAAATTATGGGATGAAATTGAGAGTGGACAGCTTTGCATTTATGGAAGGATCACATAGCCATAAAGGACTTATATAAAACTGGTCTGAATAGTGAATTGAATTTAAAAAGAAATATAACGTGCTTTTTTTCATTGACAGGATGGTCTAAGAAAGGAATAGAAAGTGAATTATGAGAAAATGTATAGAAATGTATTAGAAAACTTAAAAAATAATACAAGAGAATATTATGATATGTAAAAAGAAATATATAGAAGAAATAATTATAAATAAATTAAGGCATTACAATTTAGGCAGATATGTTACTTAAAAGGGAGAAGGGAGGGGTGATCTGTATATTTGGGTAAAATAGTAAAGTAGGATATTAGTATAATAAGGGAAATAAAAAAATATAAAAGGAGAGGTAAAAAGAACATAAGAGCAAATTATGACTATTGCAGTACAGCATGTGCAGAATATGTGTCAGAGTAAGATAATGAAAACAAGAGAATGGAAAGATTAAAAAATCCAGAACAAGTTAAGCTGGAATTTTAAAAATAAATTACTATTAGTGAATTGGATGAAGCACTTAGGAAAGTAATGTTGACTCAGTATCAGGTCCAGATGTAATTGGGTATGAACCATACAATTAATTAATGGATTGGTAAATAGTGTATTTTGTAAATGTACTGAATGAATGGTTGAAGGAAAGGTCTGCTTATAAAGAGTTAATAAGTGGAATATTAAAATTTATATGGAAGAAAGATGAGAAGAATGGAATAAAAATTGGAGACCCATTACACCAGTTAACACAGATTATATTTTTACGACAATAATACAGAGGAGAATAAAAAGAAGGATGAGGGATATTATGGAAGAAAGCATGTATGGTATAAAAGGGAAGGGATGTCAAGAATTGTTACTGGTCATGAGAAAAATGATGGATGATATTCTAAGTAAAAGGAAGGATGTGAAACTTATTGTAGGTAATATTAGCAAGGCATTCAATATTGTAGAACATTATGCTTTGTGTGATGTTATGGAGACGTATGGAAGAGGTAACAGAATTAGGAGATTGTATATGTCAGCATATCAAGATAATAGAGTAGGAGTGTGGTGTCTAGTGTCATTGCATCTGCTGGTTCCCACTGGTACAGACCCATTTCTGCCATAACATGTATCTGCACAATTTGTGGTTGCAAGCTGAAGAGGCACAACCTTTGAAAAGTCAGTCACATTGTGCCAAGTTAGATTAATGTCACTAAGTTCCTTTCAAATGTCACTTGAGATGCAGGGATTGGAATCATGGGAATCCCTGCCTTAGAATGATGCAGTATATGTGAACACACCCAACAGTTTGTCACTTTAGATCGACAGCATACTGTCGAAGAACTAACAGGAAACTATTTTCTCTTGACCAGTTTATAAAAGGAAACAGCAACAAAAACAACATGACATGTTGTCACTGTATTCATCATGAACTGTCATGTGAGTGACTTTTTCTTTTAATCCTTCACCGGGACAGATGTTTTTTCCTTCATCCTTCGATCTTCCTTCACTGACAAAGATGATTTGTCTGGGGCTTCCACACGACAACTCTTCTTACAATGCAATGAATGAATCCAAGTTGGTAGTCCTGTGCTGAGGATTGCAGTGAAGGTTGTAAGCAGAACCTAGAAATGGCCCTTCCACTTTAGACTCAAATAGTTCTTTCTTTGGAACGTTTTAACATAAACCCAATCACTGGGCCATAGTTGGTGACAGGGCTAGTAAGGGCATTGAGAAAAAGCTTCTTGTGCAGTTCTGAAATGAATAAGTTTTGTGAAGTAAGACAATATAACATCATCTATTAGAGTTAATTCTTCATTTAACACAACAGGAGTACCTAGAAGGGCCATGGGTCTCCCCATTAATATCTCATATGAACTCAATCTCCTTGTAGTATTTAATGTATTTCTCATACTTATTAATGCTAAGGGAAGTGCCTTGGGCCATTTAAGGTTTGTTTCAGCACAAGTATTTGAAATTTTATTCCTAAGTGTCCTATTGACCTTCTGTACTAATCCAGATGACTGTGGACAGTTGGGACAGTAAAGACTCAACTTAGAATTAAAAATTTTGCATAGATTTCTTGTGAGGGAATTATTAAAATGTGTTCCCTGATCTCTGCTGATAGTACAAGATACCCCAAATCTAGATATGAATTCAAAAAGTAATTTCTTAACACCTGTCACAGAATCTACCTTATGATATGTGTAAGCCTCCACCCATGCAGAAAACATGCAAACTACCACCAATATAAATTGTAAATTAAGGACTCTTGGCATCTGGACAAAGTCCAGCTGCATATTAACAAAAGGTAACCAAGGTGGTAGTAAACATGCAGCTTTAATATTCAAATTTTTGCAAAGATTACATGCTAATCATTCTGCACAATTATCAGCATACTGAATTATCAAAGAAGGGACATAATATGCCCTTACAGGTAAGGTAGCAAAGAGGCAGGCATAACCAGTCGGCTGTCTGGATGTTGCCATAAGCCATTGGTGGATTTATTGCATCCATCGTTTAGCCACCTATGACCTTCTCCCTGTCATGCTTCAGATTGGAAAGCTGATACTCTCTTAAAATCAAACACATCATTACTGTTGGATTCTTGCAATAACATCACATGTAAATTTGCACAAAGTCCTTTTACAACTTGCTTTACAGCTTAAAATGCCAAATTATTTCCCTTTGAAACGGTATCTACATCCTTTTGATGGGCACTACATTTGACTACTACTAATTCTTTAGGTAACAAAAGAGAATTCAAGAGAGCATTCACAAAAAAAAATTAATCTGAGTTCCTGCTGAAGTTAAAAATCCTCTCAGTTTCCAAAGTTTCCCAAAATCACCCAAAATCATGTACTACACCAAACTCATAATGATCATCTGTGTAGACAGTGGCAACTTTGTCTTTGGTTAACTCACAAGCCCTTTGCAGAGCCGCTGACTGTGCTACCTGGACAGAATGTATGACCTCACGTCTTTGTTGAAGCAAAACATCATTACTGGTGCAGATAGATATTCCTGCGACCAGATTTCTAATTTGATCTCTTCCACAGGAACCATCCACAAATAGGTCCTGTTCAGCATTGGGTATAGGAGTGTCCTTTAAGTCATTCCTAGGAGAAAGGAGGTAATTAGTTACGCATATGCAATCATGCTCTTCACCATCCTGAGTAGTGGGTAACAAAGATGCAGCTTTTAGAACAGGACAATGTATGAGAGAAACAGATGGATCAGAGGAAGAGTAAGTACATATTTAGTTAGATGTGCAGTCAAGAGGGGTTGAGTTTCCATTTTAAGTAAGAGAGATGATACAGAATGAAGGACTGCTACTGTAACATTATGCCCAAGCACCAGTGATTGCACATGATTGACTAGAATGGCAGCAGCGACCACCACCCTTAAACATAGTGGAAATCCCTTTGGAACAGAATCAAGTGCTGTACTATAATAAGCTAATGGATGATAGTTGTCCCCATGTTTCTGTGCAAGCACTCCCTGAACAAATCCATTTCTTTCATAACAAAATAAAATGAAAGTCTTTCCATAATGTTGTAACCCTAAATCTGGGGCAGTGGCTAAAGCTTGCTTTAAATTCTGAAATTAATTTTCCTCGTCACTATCCCAAGAGAAGGGTTCTGGTGTATCCTGTTTTAAGAGATTTGTCAAAGGTTTAGCAATTTCTGCATACTTAGAAATTTACCATCCTGTCATACTTAAGAAATATCTAAGCTGATGCTGAATAATTGGACATGGGGCTTTAACTATTGCCTCAATACGATATGGTAATACCTGCCTGCTACCCTGATATATCAGATAACCAAGATAATGCACCTGAGATGACCATAGCTGTAACTTTTCTATCGACATCTTATGTAGTTTTTCTACAAGGATAGTTTAAAGATGTATTGTATCCTACTGACATTGCTGAAAAGAATCACATGCTATTAGTAAATCATCTAAATATTGAACTGACATAGATCCACCTGGAAATGTCACATCTTCCAAATCGTTTTTTTAGAATTTGAGAAAATAATGAAGGAGATTCAGTGTATCCCTGTGGTAACCATGTCCTTGTATACTGTTGTGCCTTATAAGTAAAGGCAAACAGAAACTGACTTTCAGCATAGATAGGTATAGAAAAGAATGCTGAACACAGACCTATTACAGAAAAAATATTTTGCTGTAGGTGGTATGCAACTCAGTATTGTTGCTGGATTTGGAACCACAGGAAAAGTTGGTAATACTGCATTGTTTACAGCCCTCACATCTTACACAAACCTATAAGTATCCTTTCCTTTCTTTTTCACAGGGAGAATAGGAGTATTACTGGGGCTTTTAGCTGGCATTATTGTCTCTTGTTGTATCAAAGACTAAATTACAGGTTTGATTCCCTGCCTGCTTCTACTTTCAGTGAATATTGTGGAACTCTGGGGAGAAGTTTAGATGGATTAAATTGTATTTTTACTGGTTCTGCAGATTTTAATATACCTACTTTTTCAATAGCTTGTTTAGCCCATAAGTTAGCAAGTACCTGCTGCCGCACTTTTTCAGCTGTGTGTATGTTTCCAGCAGACTGTTCCTCAGCTTCTGCAAAGACTGCTAATAAGTCCCCTTCTGATTCTGTTGGAACATCCAAATACACCCCTTCTGGTGTACATTAAATAGTACAACTCAGCTTGCATAACAGGTCTCTCCCAAGAAAATTTACTGGTGCAGTAGTACTCAAAAGGAAATAATGCCTTTCTCCATTATGTCCTAAAGAAATGGGTATAGGTTCTGAAACAGGATATGTAACAGTAGCATATTTTTACTCCAAATGCCTTCATGTTATGTTTTGATACTGGTATCTCACTATTTGAAGTACAATGTCCACAAGGAAAGGAATTTTCTTTGAATTTATTTCTACCTTAACATAGGGTCATTTTGATCAATTGGCAGTAGAGGATTAAGATTTATTGCTGTTTTATTATTCTAACATAGTCAGTATGGTGATTCCTGACTCCTTCCTATTTGAAGAGGTGGTGGAGGAAATGCAGCATTGTTATAATTTGGCTGCCATTCAGTCCAGGTATCTCGGACTCTCTGCATTCATCTGTGTGGGCGCTCTCCTCTCCAATGTTCTGTTTCACCACAATTGAAGCAAGATCCATCAGATGAGGCAGGAACAGCACTGCTAGCTCACTGTTGTCAACCAGCTGCACCTTGTTCCCCTCAACCAGCACTCTTAATAAATCCTATAGCAATTCCTCTACCCCTTCCCCTGCCTCTGCTTTATCCCCTTGGGGCTTCTAACTGCCTTATTTGTAAAATTAACAACTTATCCTCAGTATTCTTTCTCGATTTTTCCTGATACTAGATACAGTGATTTGCAGCACTTTATTTTGTTTACATGCCTGTATCTTAGACCAATCTGTTCTAACTTGACACACTTCTGTAATTTTATTTAGCAATGCTGTCCTTTTGTCTATTAGTGCATTCCCTGTGAGAGTAAAATCTGTTATTTCAGCCTTTTCAAGTAACTGTTTTCTTATTTTATCTGAAGTGACTACTTGAAGCAGCTGGTCTAAATATGTCAAAGTAGGGTTATAACAATCTGTTATAGCTTTTAATTCCTCCTTAAGCCTTAATGAATCTTCTCTAATATTTGGAAAACATTTGGACATAGTATGCAAATCAGCGGGGCTCCAAAAACAATGAACAAGCTCTGTATTAGTTCCCAATATATCTCTAAGAGGTGCCAAAAGATCCTCTTCAGAGGCAACAACCTGCTGTCCTACTCTGTTGTGTAAGCATGTGTGGTGGGCTATGGGTGTATCAAATACTAGTACTCCTGTTGGAGAGGTAGAGGCTTGTTAGAAATGAGAAGGAGGAAGAGGAGGAGAAGAAGAAGGAGACATCTCCCCAACTGCAGATGCCTGTTCAGAAGATGAGGGCTTAACAGGGGAACTAGGCTGAAATGTAACAGTACCAAGCTGCCTTGGTGTCCATTGGACAGTTGCCTAAAATGTGGGGGTGTTGAGAAACAGCAGAATCTTGTACAGGAGCCACCCATATCAGTACATATGGGGGTGGGGGTGCAACAGCTACTGGAGGATTATTATCCTCTTCTGAAGTCTCTGCTTTTTGGCCTTCCCAGTTTCTTCCAAACCTGCCAAAACAGGATAAAGGGATCTCTTTTTTCTAATCTGAACTGCCTTTTTAACCTGTTTCACCTGTTGTAGCAACGTCTTATTAGTATCCTGTAATCTCCTTAAAACTGATTCATTTTCCCTTTTAAGAGCTTCAGTATACCAAGAATAAAATATTGCCCATTGTTTCCCACTTACCTTGTTTTTCTTTTCTTCGCAAATATCCTTCAAATTCTCTAATTTATTCTTAGCATAAGTTCCATTTAAAGGAAATACTTTACCAGAACAATTTTTAATAAACTGAAACCACTCATTCAAATACTTACACCTTTCCTTCCCATAACTATGATACATAAAATATCCAGGTGTTCCCTGTACAGGGATTTAATTCTGCCTGCTTAACTTTGTTCCCATTTTCCCTATTAAGACTTACTATGTAAACCCTGGATCCTAGTAATTCAACAAAAAAAAAAAAATTTACTACATCAATTCAAACACCATTCGGGGAGGAAACAGTAGGGATTCTGTTGTTGTGCAATGACAGACGAAAGGTTTTAATCACCCTTTTCCCATAGCACCCCCTTGCTTTCTTCTCATCACAAGCTCAAAATTTACAGCTCTAGCATTGAGATTGGGATAACAGGGTGGATATGTGCTGTGTCCAGAACTGACTACTGTTTCAGACCCTCTGAGGGTACTTTCACACAGTCATACCTACCAACATGCTATGGGCTCATAAACTTGATTACTAGCACATCCACACCCATGTCTCAACATGCTATAGGCTTATGAATTTGGTTTATACACACACACACACACACACACACACACACACACACACACACACACACACACATACACACACACAGACAGCTATGTCCCAGCATGCTATAAGCTCATGAGCTTGATTCATCTTTAAATGTAACCTCTTTTTTTCCTCTCTCTGTCTTTCTTTTAACTCATATATTAAACAACGCAAAAGACCTCTCATGCCACTTACCTTTTAGTCTTGAGAGTACTGCCCTCGACACAAGGCACCTCCTTGTGTCAGTTTTCTCTTGTGTTGCATGTGCATACACATTAATAACCTTTTCCTTATTTCCTGTGGGGTCCTCCCACTATTACTTTACCTGTACCCAACAAGCAAACTCAGTCATTCAACAAAACAGTTAATCAATCGCGCCACATTTTTAACTACAATTATCTAAGAGAGAAAATACATTTTCCATAAATCCATTTTCTCCATTTTTAGTCTAGAATATTTGCACAACCTACTATTCCATACAAAGCAGCGTGGAATTCACAGAAGAACTTTCTGTGTTAGACCCTTGTAATTTATTCCACACTGCCCTGCAGCAGTACCAAAGTTCAGAATCCAAGTCACGGCACCAAATGTTAAAGTTCACAAATAAATAACAAAGAGTTTTACCTTTTAGTCTTGAATCAAGAATGACACTTCAGGATGTACAAAGTACTTGTTTATTCCATGAACAGCACTTGGAGACTGCCTACTTAAATTTTCAGATCAGTTTGCAAGAATAAAGAAAACTTTCAATTTTTATACCTTTTCTTATATTTCATGCATACAGAACTCTGACATTACATAACATTTAACAAATCATGCAATTTTTAAGTATTTTATATCCTCATGATCGTTGCTTATAGTTTCATGTGAACATTTGACAAATATGCCTTTTTTAAAACGTAGGCTACCTGTGCTTAAGATTTATTGGCATGCAACTTTGTAACATTCCACACCAGTATACATTATCTCACAAACATCCTGGTAAAGACTCTTACTCTGGTTCCCACAGATAGCTGACACAATTCACTAATTTTCAAACACAGACATAGCACACCTTTATAGAACATCTAACTACACTTTAAACCACTGTACACAAATCCTGTAACCTCTTCTCCCATTTTCTCTTTCTCTCTGTTCAAATGTTCTTGCAATCTGTATTTAATAATATTATGTAATTAATGTACTGTAGAAGCTTAAGCAATTTTAATGCAGCTCACTACATGCAATACTGTTATATAAATATTTTCCATCTCTCTTGTATATAAACTACTATGTTTACCTGCTAATCTGTAAGCAGACACAAATGATCTGTTTTCTTATAATTATTTTGATCTGTACTTTTACATTTACATTCAATTGTAATTGTACTGCATATTTGTGTGGAGCTTTTCCCCTGGGCCTCCGCTGAACATGGACTTTTTTGTCCAGTCAGACTTTCCCGGTCAACAAATGTAAAATAAGTAAAATAAAATAATAAATAAATAACATTCCTTAACTCCTTCAGCAGTTACTTTCCCTTCAGCTATCTGTCAGTACACAGAGAGAATACAATTGTAACACACATGATATATATAAAGCTACTACTTATGTGAAACTATATCTTGCATAATCATGCATCTATTTTTCATTTTGCTTTTGACATAAACATATTATAAATGTTTTATTTGACTAATTTACAAAGAACCTCCAAGATAAAATGCATTTTTTGAAGAATAAACATGAGACTAAATAACATTCCATAACAGAAGTAAGCAAATATGACTTGGCTTTATTAAAAGAGGACACATCTTTGAGTTCCATCACAAAACTGATTAGAGATATTCATGTCCAAAAACCCATGAAGCTTGATTTTAAATACTGTCTTAGTACTGCATGTTATGTCACCCCCAAAAAGTCCAACCTGCTACAACAATAGCCTTGATATCCAATGTTAAAGTGTAAAAAGCTGCAATTGTGGTATATTCCAATAAATGGTACATTAGCAGCATTAAATTAGTACACTATCATACATAATATTTCTATAGACAGTTACATATAGCCAGCACAAAGAACACTAATTCTAAACAAAATGTCACAAAAGAACAGTGAGGCTGATCTCACGATACTGCATATAATGAAAAAATCAGCGTTGCAGAAGATAATCTAGCATGCTTACAAGAGAAATGAAAAATCTGGTACCAAGAGAGTACATATGTTTGAATCATACCTTCAAGACCGGATACCTACAAGTTGTTGAATATAGATTCCACAGAAAGATATTGGACAAGTCAAACTCATTAAAGGTTAAACTCCCAGAACGTTTTTTCATCATTTCAGCTCTATTATGCAGTTACAATTATGTGAGCTATGTTTTACCCTTTGTGGGTGTTTTTTCCCCTGACCTGTGCAACATTTAAAATAGTATATATAACTAAATTGGTATGGTGTTTAAAATTACCCACAATAAGGATACGGGTGGGGGGGCTGCCCCCTGCAAAAAAGAATATTGTAGGGATTTTTACCTACAGTTTTGTTCATCTCTCAACAAGTTTGATTTATCCAGCATCTTTGTAAGAAGTGTTACTTCAGTTTTGTGCTGTGGATAATTCCATGATAGTGGTGAATGTGGACTGTCAAGTGAAGGTATATGACAGTTATTTTATATAGTTTAACTGACAGATTAGAGATGTTATTAAAAAAAAAAATTGGCCTATGCTAAATTATGCTTAGGTAAGACACAATTTTTTTTCAAAAGCAAAAACAGTGAATCAAAACTTGAAACACGATGTATACAGATGTAAATTTTACAAATATATTTATACATCCTGTTAACACAGAATAAATACTTATATAATAATTACATGGATTGCAGTTCTTTTAATTTGCTTATTTAATTATCATCTCATGATGTACAGTTAACATTTTATATGGATATGACATCTAGAAAACTGAAGTTTACAGGACGCTGCACTGTCTAATCTTATAAATGAGGATGACACATCACACAACTTCAGATACCAAGCTCTGGAGATTTTAGCATACAAGAACAAAAAAGAGAGCAAGAGACTAAGAAAGTGAGATGGTTGGTATATTGGAACTGCTTGACAGCCAATGGGAGTTGGAACTACATACTAGTAAAATAACAGGACAGAATGACAATGTGTCCATAAAGACACAGCTAAAGTCAATACCTCAGCCCCACTGAAAGCACATCATATGATTTTTTTCCTGTCTCCTTACACTGGAAATGTCTCAGTCAGTTGAATATAGAAGTCTCTTATTCCATGTAACATAGTGCAGCTTATTGTGATTGGGGTAATGATTTTACCATACTGTTTTTCAAGTTCATAATTTGGAGCAGTCTGAAGTATTATTATAGAAGCTTACTGATTTTATGTTATGGATATCTCATTTACAGGGTACAGGGTACATCATTTGACAACTTTATATTTTATTATATGTTAGATGCCATATTGTTCTAATCGTAGTATCGTCACATATATTTGAGAGTAGGGTTAGCTGCATGTCTTCTTCTTGGCTCCCTGTTTGTCAACATAAAGGACCATTTTTTAACAATCTGTGGGAAGCCACACAGTCAGCCATTTAAAGGAGTTGTCTGTGAGTATAGCAAGTATACAGCAAAATTATTATGTAGGAGAGAGTGGTACCTTCCATGTCTAGAGGTCAGCCTGACAGTCCTCATTTCATTTCTATACTTAGTGGTTTACTTGCATGCCTTCTCACTGATGATTGCATTCAAATCTCTGACACTGGTGTCCAGGAGTTAGCAACAAGACAACAGCAATCCCCACCCCCTGAATCTATGCCATGCTGCCACAGATGATACTAAGGCTGATACGTACATATCAAAATCTACAGGTAATAACTGCTCAGAAAGAAAGGTGATAAGTCCCAATATCTCTGGCTGCACAGAAATGACAGAGAAACACCATTACTGATTCCAGATGTTCCAGATGATTGGTGATCAATAACCTACTATTAAGGACAACAACGATATGGACATGACAGTACTGTTTATGCTGGTAGAAAAAAATTAAATAGGCTTTTATTAAGCAATTACAAGTTTATTTATTTAGATATATATCTCCTAATCAGTTAAGTGGATTGTCTCACAGCACACCCTTTAACAGTTCCAGGCTGGGCCAGTGGCACAGACAAAGCAGTAGCCAAAGTACATTCATGCATCTAGTTTATTTTATGTAGATGTCAGAGGAGTCACAGATGTTCAGATGTCTCACCTTAGAGGTGGTGCTATCCAACAGTGTACATTGGGAAAACAAAAGTGTGCTTCACTTCTATGAGGAACATCTAGGTAAGACATGATCTACAAGAGGTTGGAGATCATGGGACAGAAAAATAGGGGGTCCCTTCATTTGGGGACATGATAAAACATAGATAAGCCCAGCTAGATAAATATTAACCTTACTGAGGCAAGGGAGTTCAGGATGATAAGCTTTGGAATGAAAATCACTCAACAACAGAGAGCAGTCAGATTAAATTCATATTTACTTATTTATGTATTTGTGCATGTAATTGTTTTTTTATGTATTTGTCTGCTTATCTACTAATATGAAGCTTAATATGCTACCTTATTCATTAGTAAATTTAATACTAAACTTTTTTTTTAGCTTTCATGGAAGAGAATTAAGAAGTTCACCAAAAAGGCGAATAGAAGGTCGATTGACACATGCAAATAGCAGTGAGCATAGTAAAGAGAAAGAGAATGCAGCCCACTGTGATACCGAAGCAGAGAACAGACATAATGCTATTCACCAGTCTGATGAGAACAAAGAGAACATAATAGTTGAGAATGATATTGCAGATTTTGTATTGTATCAGGATGAAGAAATCCTCAATAGCTCAATAATATCTGGTAAGTAAATGAAATCGCACTGTTATAAGTGTAAAATAAAACACCCTTTTATAAATTCCTAGCACATTTATGTATATTTATATATATGGTTCCCCTGCGTTTTGTTGAATGTACATTTTGTCGACAAGCACAGTGGGTATTGTATAATGTTGAAGGTATGGATAGCCAAGTGGTGCAAATGTTGATGGTATTTTTTTGTCAAGATAAGTGAGTGGGGTTGAAGGGGATGAGAGTCTTTGTGTGCTAGGGTTAGGGTCAGGGATAGGTGAGGAAGGTATATGTTTGTGTGCATTTTACTCATCATGCTCCCATTACAATATTGGAAGCGAGTAGGCAGAAGTATGATGAATCCAGGAAAGATGTTAAAAGCTAAACACATGTCCAGTGTCTATACTTACCAAAAATGCAAATCAGGGTGGCAAAATATTCAGTCAATTCTTATGTATGGATTTGTTAGAAGGGAAGATGTAGAAATTAGGTCTAGGTGCTGAGAACCAGTAAGACTCAGATGTAAATGGTGGACAGACAGAGTATGAAAGGTTGATATAGTTCTTCCTTGGAGGTAGGAGTGTTGCAAGAATAAGTTACACATTTATTATTTATTTAATTATTTACTACATGGATAGGTGAATTGGTCAAAGAACACTTTTCAGTAACAGCATCAGTAAGAGGTACAAAAGGCAAATTCATTCGTTTTCTGATTTGTCACTAATCCATTTCAGGGTATTGGAAGAGACAGAACCTATCAGCACGCAGGGAGTGCTAGGCAGAGAAACTATTCCTGGATAAAACACCATTTTGGTGCAGAACACACACACACACACACACACACACACACACACACACACACACACACACACACACACACACACACACATACACACAAACAATATTTTCCTATGAATAGTCATTTATGCAATGGCCAAAGCCCTAAGTGATTGCTAACAACCACTTAAACAACCACTCAACAAAACAATTCCCCTAAACACACAGCCCTACAACATTCATCCTTTGCTTTTACATGAGAGGAACCCCCTGCTTTCCCATACTCATATCTACTGAAATATGCTAGCAACACTGCTACGTAATAAAAGGCGAGGAAAAAGGTTTACCGCCATTAGGTCGCAAATAAAATATGCAACTGGTGAAATAACTGACTCACAACATCAGAAACTGCACTTTCGACTGCTGAAAACAGTGAAAGTGAACACAACAAATTCAACTATCCAGAAATATCAAATATGTTCGAAACACCCAACATTTCTAGATGTCTCCAAACACCATTATGGAGGGGGGCAAGCCCCCCCGCACCCCCCATACCCCCTGCTAATTTAATATGCTAACTCTGAGATCGCACTGCAGTGAAGGAAAGGGTACATGTCTGTACTTGGAATGCCGAATTCACATGAGTGACTGCACACTGGCATTCGATGATTTTAATCTGAATTCACAACTGTGTGTTTCAACATTTACAAATCTTGCCATTGTACTTTTGCACTCTAGTGTATGGTACAATGGACTCCTGACCTTATGAAGGTAAACCGAGGCAAAACACCATGCAAAGGCATATATGCTGTCTTCAAAAGCTGTAATCCATTAGTTTCACAAGTAATATAGCAAATGTTATAGGGCATTGTAACACTGGGCAAATAGGATCAGAGAAATTTCATGTGAGTAATTAGACATTGTCCAGTTAAAGTGAAGCCTCTGCACATGCATTCACTTACATATGACATGCACACCTACTGTTAATATGGAGGATCCTCACTTTATGTATGAAACGAGAGATGAGAGGCAAATTGTTTACCCTGTGAAAACCCACACGGATACAGGAAAGGCATACAGAATCTACACTAGAGTTACCTCAGCTGCAAACCAAACTAAAAAAACAAGAAGTGAGAGACACCACCAGACCAGCCACAAATAAATGAAAACAAAATTTTACAAAACTGTGTTACATGAGGCAATACATGGAATATTAGTTTTACAAGAACATTAATATTGCACCTGACATATGGTAATAACAGGAAAAACATACACTCTTACAATACCTATAAAATTTTAGTAGTCCAATGACACATTGTACAAATAATAAACAGTAAATTAAACAGCAACTGCCAGTCTAGCAAGAAGTAGATACAATTGTCAAATATAGTGAGAGAGTTTGTCACCTACTAGTCATCTAACACTAACATCTGTGTTAAGCAGCAAAATATATGCCCTCAGCTTGGATTTACATCTGCCACGTATTGCTTATTACTGCTGTACACTGCTGTAAAGTCCTCTCACTTATCTTCAGTTAGGTTAAAGGAATTGTTCATTAGATGTTAAGGGTGCATGGCATATTCTCACAAATGTAAGATTAAGATTAATGACATCATTTATTTATTTTCACTTGTTTAAGAAGAAAGTCCAACTGGTCAGACAAGTCCTCTTTCAGAAAAAAGTTGCATGAACATAGATGCAAGGCAGACAAAAGAGTGTGTGATTATATTGCTGAGGTAAATGAAAAATGCCCCGGTAACCTTCCAGAGGCTGGCCAACTGTATCCTTGTAGGAGCATGAGGTTATGCCCTTACTTACCTGGATGATATTGCCATTTACAGCCATTCCTGGCATAAGCACCTTTAGCATGTCAGGGAGGTCCTGGGCAGACTGCAAAGGGCAAGGTTGACCATTAAGTCCAGTAAGTGTCAAGTGGCTATGGCAAAGATCTCCTACCTGGGACATAGAGTGGGGAGTGGTAAGATCAGGCCAGAACCTGCCAAAGTGGAAGCCATTCAGGCTTGGCCTGCCTCTGTTACTAAAAAATAGGTGAGGGCATTCTTGGGGACAGTGAGGTACTATAGAAAGTTTATTCCCAATTATAGTACAATAGCTGCTCCTCTCACAAGCCTGAGGAGGGAAAATGGACCAGACAAGGTAGTATGGACCCCAGCATGAGAGTGGGCATTCCAAAAGTTTAAAGGAGCTTTGGGAGGACCCCCTGTGTTAGCCAGTCCAGATTGCAGCCAAAATTTGTTGTGCAGGTGGATGCTTCAAACCATGGGGTGGGGGCTGTACTCAGCCAGGTTTCCTTAGAGGGCAAAGTGCACCCAGTGGTATATCTCAGCCATAGACTCCAACCTAGGGAGGAATGTTATGTAGCAGTAGAAAAAGAATGTTTAGCCATAGTATGGGCACTACAGAAACTTCAACCCTAGCTGTATGGAGGAAATTCACTGTAGTTACAGACCACAATCCTTTAACATGGCTACATCAAATCAGCCAGTAAAATGCCAAATTACTAAGGTGGAGCCTAGGGTTGCAGGCATATGATATGACAGTGCAGCACCATAGTGGAGTTAGCAATGCCATTGCTCTCAAGACAAGGTATGAGGCAATGTATTCCCAGATAGGCTCATTCCTCCAAAGCAACTTTTCTCAAGGGGCACTTGAAATACTAACTTGAGTCTTCAATGGGGGAGAGGTGTGATGATAGGAGGTACTGCCAGCCATGCCAGGAGAAATAGGGCAGTGGATTTGTAACATATGCCAGCACAGATCGCTGGAATTTTGTAAACAATTATATGTCATTTGCATATCAATCTGATTTGTACAGATGCTTGTGCTGAAAATGTATTTGTGAGGTTTGCTTGTGTTAAAATGTATCAGCAGTGAATCCTGATGGAAGGAAAAGAAATGTACATGCATTATTGTAATGGCATATACTGGAAGTGAACACATTAATCTTAATCCATTTTACTTTGCAAAATATTCTTGAAATTAAATTACTTTATGGTTAAGACATAAAGACAATATCCCACAGTTTTGAATGGAGCCAGAGACACAATGTTTGTGCTAGAGAATAGCTTGTAGCTTCTGTATGAGGAAGGGAAGTGTTTTATGGTTAGATTCACAACAGGTGCTGATCTTAGATTTGCATTCCAAATATAGACTTTATATCTTGGTCTATAAGTGAACAAGGTGTGCATGTTAACACATAGGTGTTGACATCCTTCCATTGTTGGTAATAGCATAGGAAATAGTTTCAGATGACCAAATGTGATGCCATTGTGTAATCAACTCTGAAATAATATTTAGATATTAGCAGGAAATTACTCTCAGCATTCTGCATTCTGTCTTGGATCTGACAACAAGGACCACTTACCCATCTAGCCCTGTAGTAGCAAGTAACTTAACTAAGGAACAGTAATTTTCTTTAGATTAGTCAGGAAAACATAGTGAGATTAGAAGTATTGTTTTTCTATAACTGTGTGAAACTTTCCACCTGTGCTATTTTTTATATTCCCTGTGACTCACACTCTGGTATTTACTGTAAATAGATATTTATATTCTTGTTTTTTTATAATTTTATTATTAAATATATTTAAACTTTTCATTGCGGCTGGTCCTTAGAAATATTTAAGCTTTGAGAGTATTTGCATATATTTATTTGGTGATAACTCTGGCCATTTCTGAAAGCCTGGCTGATTGGTCATCGTTACCATTTGTATTAATACTAACTTCATTCGGTATAACTGGGTGCCCCTTTAACAGCCTTATAGTAACTGACTGATGGCAGTGAAACAGGTCTACTTCACAATGTCGAAAGCCGACAATATCGAAGCTGATACTGTCGGCACCACAACATCGAAAGCGCAGAACATTGTGCAGGTAAATGGAAATCTCCATAGGGGGAGATTTCCATTTACCTCAATGTAGTACGATCTCGGAGTTGGAATATTTAAGTAGGGGGGATGTGGGAGGCACAGTCCCCCACACTAGTTAGTTTTTATTTTTGTTTGTTTTTTTTTAAATATTATTCGATGTTTTACTACATCGATCACTAGAGGTCAACCTTTAGTGATTCGATGTAGTAAGATTTCGATAACGTGATACAGACACCAGTGAAGCTACATTATAGTCTGGGCAAAGTTGGTAGAGCGAGTACTCTGTGCCAGCCTTTCCCAGGTGCGCGTGTGTGCGCATCCGCATGTGTGTGTGTTTAAGTGAAAATTAAATCTCAAAGAGTGTGGGTTTGGGGCAGGGACACAAAACACTAGTTTTACAGTTCCAGTAGGTAGCCTTATTGGGAACCTGGAGGGAGACAGATAGAGACACCCAGACCCTGGGCTGAGTGTGTGCTCTGTGTGCTTGTAAGGGAAATTGTGCTTAATGCATAGAGGTCTGTATTGGGAAATACTGATTGTATCCATTTGTATTCCAAGTGAACGTCTCTCTCCAGTGTCAGTGGTCAGGATTCAGGCTCCTTCATTACTGGCCTAGAGTGGAGAACTACACAATGTCTTTGAATCATCCTCTTTATTTTATTTTCTATAGCAACCATGTCACTCTTTTTGTTATGTCTTTGCCAGTAAATCTTTGTATGTCAACTATATTAATTTGCAGTGCTTATTTATCTTACGTATGTGATTGTCTTAATATTGGGCAGGATTCACGATGGCTTGCACGGAGTCTAAGAGTCGTGTAAGACTCCATGCAGCCATAACGATCCAGGAACAGCCCGAAATACCGTGTAAGAGACCAGCTAAAACGTCTCTTACATGGGCAGGGCGTGGATATGCTAATTACCTCACTTGCAGCCGAAAGGCATGCAAATGAGGTAGATTAGCGATCCATGAAGCTGAAACCAGTCCGTGTAAGAGTCGTGTTAGGTGCAGAAATGTACTCAGTTGACAACTGAGTACGTTTCTGCAAATAACACAATGGAGCCATGTCAGCTCCAAATAAAGTGTGCATATGTATCAGGCAGCATGCCAATGGCCAAATATGTGGCCATTGGCACGGAAACCCGATGCAAACATGAAATAAAATAATTTTTTTTTTCGGCGATCGGCGAGGTTTAAATGCAGTGCAGCCCCGCACAAACGGGCTGGGCTATATAAAACATAAAAATAAAGGTTTGAAACCCACAAATGTGGGTTTTATGCAATGCATGGATTTACAATGCAGGGACTAGCAGAGCAAAAACAACATGGTCACCGTTTAGTGGTTGCTAAGGGGGGAAGCTGAGTGTAAGACACGTAACTAAGCATTGGTAGGCAATCCTATGTAAATGAGTGGTAGGATAGTGAATCACACTGTCACATAGCAAATGAGCACATTCCGTGTAGTGTAAGAGTTAGATAAGGGGGAGTAACAGAGTAGGAGATAGGTGACATCACAGGGGGGATTGTTAGAAAGAAATCAAGCTCATTTTAAGCAAAGTGGTATGTGAAAGATGTCAATCACACAGCATAGAAAGAGGAGTGTCAACAGATAAGCATGGGAAAGTCAAGAAATGGAAGGTGTACACTGTGGCTAACACCAAAGTTTCCTGCTGTGCATGCATGCGCGAGTGTGCGCGCTGGGAGGCGCGAGCAAGACAGAGTGCGCACGTGTAAGGCAGAGTAAGCATGTAGGAGCCTGTGTCAAGATCTATAAACCTGTTTGCGCTGGTGTGGGCACGTTTTAACCTGAATAAGCATATTCTAGTCCGTGTAAGCATGTGTGCGTGTGTGGTAGCTACTGTGAGCATGTTTTCGCTGGTATGCGAGCTGCTCCCCCCCTGAGGAAACAGAGAGGAAAAAGGAAGCAGAAGAAATAGTAGGAAGCTAGCAGGGAATACTGGTAGAGCTAGCAGGTGAAAACAATTAGAAGCAGGCAATTACACAGACAGAATACTAGCCCAGCCCAGCACTTAAAACACTGCAAACAGCATTGCAGTATGTTTCTCTCAAGTGACACTGCAAGACAGGAGTAAGCTATTAGAAGTGAAAACTGAAAAATCTGCACTCAGACCAAACATGCTAGGGGCTGCCATAGCTGTTATAAGGAGACATAGGAGACTTGCTGAGGGTGGTGACAATGCAAATGCTGCCAGACAACCCAAAGTGAGGAGACAGAGAAGAGTGTACAGGCCCAGGGTCACCTACCAGGGGTTACATGAGCTGGAGATAATGGAGCGCTGTAGAGTGGACAGAGACCTCCTGCAGCAAATTGTTGAGCTGTGCAGGCCACGCCTCACACACAGAGCCAGCAGAGGGGAACCCATCCCAGTGGAAACCAAGGTATGTGTTTCCCTAAGAATACTAGCAACAGGTACCTTCCAGAGACCAACTGGTGATATGATGGGGATATCACAGGCATCAGCATCCAGGGTACTGCACCAGTTCCTGGATGCCATGTCAGCACATGTCGGTGAGCATGTATATTTCCCCAATTCCCATGAGGTATTGGCCAGCATTATGCGTCTCTTCCAGCAAATAGCGGAATACCCTGAGGTAGTGGGTGCAATAGACTGCATGCATATACGCATCAAAGCACCAGCCGGTGAGCGGGGTAGGGCCTACATTAACCGCAAGGGCTTCCCCTCCATCAACTGCCAGGTTGTGTGTGATGCCCAGGGCATAATAATGAATGTGTGTGCTGGCTGCCCTGGAAGCTACCATGATTCCCATATCTGGCATTTGACGCAGCTGTACCAGACATTTGCCAATGGGGACATCCCACATGGTCACTTAGTGGGGGATGCTGGATATGCACTGGAGCTGTGGCTGATGACACCCATCAGAAACGCACATACACCTGAACAAGAACGCCATAATGAGGCACACGCACAAACATGAAATGTAATAGAGCCTGTGTTTGGGCTGCTCAAGTCACGGTTCCAGTGCCTGGACACATCTGGTGGAGCCTTGCAGTACTCACCAACTACATGTACCCAAATTGTCATGGTATGTGCTATGCTACATAATATGATTCTGCAAAAACAGCTGCAGCAGGACCAGCATAGGGCCGGGACAAACAGTCCCCCACCATTGCCAAGGCCATCACAGGCAGAGCGTGACTCGGAGGAGGAACAACCTGAGCCTGCCCCAGTAGGCAGAAGGAGGCATGCCCAGTATGCCCTGGCCTTGGCAAAGAGGCAACGCTCAGTAGGAACCCTGGGAATGATACCCCTCTCTGACTCACTCATATAGTAACAGGGACGCCAAACATGACACAACCTGCTTTCAAACATGTACAGGGAGTGTAGTATGTGCATCCGACATAGGCAGCCCTGGAGCACCACCTGAGGCATGATTGCCATGTGTTAAGCAATGTAACACCATCTAGTATTTGCAAACATGATGACCCTGCCTAACATCTCACCCTCACCAAGCATGATGCCACACTATGAAGACAACAAGATCAAGTGCAATAATTGGCTGAAGTATTGCTGTTAGCAAAGGGGAACAAATGGCTGACAGCCTGGGATGACATGCCGAGCAAGACATGATGCTCCACCTGCTAGGGATGGCACGCACCCAGCACACCTGGCTGTGTGGATACTGGCAAAGGCTGTTGTCACCCCCACTGTGCCTTGAATAGGTAAGGCTGTAAACACAAACCCACCACCATAGGTAGCACAAGGGATAACAACCTGGATGTAATGCTACCCAATGCCAGAAGTCTAAACTGCAAGGTGCATGCAGACCAAACCCACCTCAGCATGGAGAATGGTAATATCTGTTCTGTAACAGAAACCTGGGTCAAGGCCCAGAAGAGCACCCTAATACTACCAGGTTATGCCTTATACCATGCTCTACAGCCCCAAAACATGGAACAAACTACAGTAGGAGTGTGGCTATCAGTAATTGTCAAGGATAACCACACTCCCAGGTTGGTACCACAGCAAGAAGCAGCATGGACTATCCATGGGCAAGTAACAGTGGCTCAAACTGTGTCCCTGTTTGCAGCCTGCTACAGACCACCCTCACAAACCCAGGAACCCCAGCCAGCCTTCCTGAAGACACTGCAGAGTATGAATGTCTCAACAAATACCAAACAAGGCACACACAAAGTATGACATAGGTGGCAATCCATTATGTTCGGAAGAAGTAATCAGGGACCTACGGACACAAATGGACGGTAACCCATCATGTGACACTCACATTGCCAAGGTGGCCAGGAAGACCTGCTATATTGCCCACCTTAATATGAAAGGATGCACATGTAGATCAAAAGAGGTCACTGTGCCCCCATACTCTTCCCTTATCAGGCCCATACTTGAGAACAATGCCCCAGTTCGGATGTACCGTACTTGGCACCTGCAACAGTAAGAAAGACCCCAAATGTACCTTACCAAGAGGATAAAGGGTCCAAACATTTGTCATCTGCTACCTGGCTGAAGAAACCACAGCCCAATTCACATGCATACTGCCCAGTCAGAGACGATGTATGCCTGATGTACAAGGCCATGTCCAATCCAGAATGAATGGACATGCTCCACTGCAGAAACTCCAAATCTAACAGAGACACCACAGTGGGATATCTGAACTTCCACACATAGATAAATAGGATGTGCTGGAGGGACAGATCCATAACCCAGAGGCTCCTTACACTCCGGAACAGAATCCCAGTCCATGATTGGCTGAGCGCCACACTCATACTCAACAAGAGAAATCCGGTCAAGTGCATGGGAGTTAGTAGGTGTACACTGGGGGCCATCCCTGTGTCACATCTAGTAAAGTAAACCCTAAATGGGCATAATATGCACATTGCGAGGGGTGTTGAAAGCCACACACAGTCTGTCTATGCTCAAACATGGCCAGGGCAGATAGCCTAGTATGAACCTATGAACCTATGACGATACAAATTGTGTAGGACACAAAGGATAATCACACAGCTGTCCTAAATGATGGTAGGAACCATGGTGATAATCCACAGATATGCTCTGCAGTACTCAAATATCACAAACAATACACCAAATCCACACACATTGCCAACATCCAACCTAACAGATTCTTTGCAAACTCACCACCAGCACCAAACTGCCAAATATCTATCCCAGCAGAGTGCTGGCCCCCTTACATTGCAGATGGTGAGGTAACATCCAGCATCTACAAAGCAAACCTCACAGCATCAATGGTACCAGATGGTGTCCTGGGTTGTGTCCATCAAGTTCTGTAAGAAGAATGGAACACCAAATAGCCCTACTGCACACTCACAGGCTTACCACAGGATATGTACTCAAAGAGCAGTGTACAGCAACAGTGGTCCCTCACCACAAAGGTGGTGCCTGAATGGATACTGCAAACTATCACCCCTCAACCCTGACTATCTTGGTTGGCAAAGTAATGGGGAGGATGATCATGGATCCCAGGAATAACGAGATTGGGTACCTACAGACATTGGACGCTACCCAGTGTAGCTTTCATAGGGCAGATCCTGCCCCTTAAACATGTCTGACTCATGTGAAACACACACCAAGGCCATTGATGAGGGGAATGTGGTTCATACAGCCTATCTGGACCTTGCTAAACCTTTCGATACAATACCCCAGTTGTTCAGTACAGATAAGCTCACCAGCCTAACTATAAACCCCTATCCAAGTAGATGGGTTGCAAACCAGCTCAAGGACAGAACTGACCTGGTCAGACAAGCTGCAGCCATGTCAGACTACAAACCAGGTACAACTGGCATCCCACAAGGCACAGTCCTGGGACCTCTCTTGTATGCTATATATGTCACATAGGTACAGGCCAACATGGAAGGACTCTGTCTGAACAGGTTCACAGATGACTACAAACTGCCCACCATATCAGACCCTCCAGCTGACACAAGCATCCTACAAAAGGCACACATAGAAAAAGACAGGTGGTGCCACAGCCATGTCAACAAGCTAAATGCAGAATAGTGTATAGTCATCCCCTGTGGAAACACAGTAAATGGCCACAAATTACCACATAGGTGTTAACCCATTAAGTACATCAGGAGCAATAAGAAACCTGGGGACACAAGGTGATATATATCCTGCATGTGACAACCATGTGTCTGTAGTGGTTACAGAAACATACCATATACCCACCTAATCATGAAGGTAAGCACAGCTAGGTCAGGGTAGGTCATTGTGCCTCTCCAGTCATCCATCAGCAGCCTCACAATTGTGTACAATGGCCCTTGTGGGATGTACCTTAGCAGACACCTGCATCAACTGGAAAGACCCCACAAATACCCCACCAGGAGGATCTCAGAGCTGTAACAGATGCCATGTGTTGCCTGATTAAACAAACTGCAGCTCCACACAGTGGCATACCACCTGGCTGGAGGTGATCTGTGCCTGATGTATAAAGCCATGACCAAGCTGGAATCAATGGACATCTGGCACCATGTAAAATCTGAATGCTGGTGACCTATGAGGATGACAGGCCTGAACCCCAGCACAGACATAAACAGGACATGCTGTACCGATTGGTCCATAACCCAGAAGCTCAGAAGTAGTGTGTGTGCAGTTCTATGTGTAAGAGAAATGTCCCTTTTGGCAACTAGTGCAACGCACCACATGCTGCATTTTCCACTGTCTAAACACTGATGATGTCAGCACCCTATAAGTACAGCAGGAGAAAGCAAGCCTCCCAGTAATGCATATAGCACGCTCTGCTACTGCGTCTCTCTCACAAGTGTCATAATATAGTTAGGTAGGGGTTTGAATACTGCAAGTGCTCAGTGTGTGTGTGTGTGCAATTCTATGTGTAAGAGAAATGTCCCTTTTGGCAACTAGTGCAACACACCACATGCTGCATAGTCTACTGTCTAAACACTGATGATGTCAGCACCCTATAAGTACAGCAGGAGAAAGCAAGACTCCTAATAATGCAAATAGCGCGCTCTGCTACTGCATCTCTCACAAGTGTCATAACATAGTTAGGTAGAGGTTTAAATCCTGCAAGTGCTCAGTATGTGTGTGCAATTCTATGTGTAAGAGAAATGTCCCTTTTGGCAACTAGTGCAACACACCACATGCTGCATATTCCACTGTCTAAACACTGATGATGTCAGCACCCTATAAGTACAGCAGGAGAAAGTAAGACTCCCAGTAATGCAAACAGCGTGCTCTGCTACTGCATCTCTCACAAGTGTCATAACATAGTTACGTAGGGGTTTGAATCCTGCAAGTGCTCAGTATGTGGTGCATGTGGGAGGATGGAGTAGTGTGTGTGCAATTCTATGTGTGGGAGGATGGAGTAGTGTGTGTGCAATTCTATGTGTAAGAAGAATGTCCCTTTTGGCAACTAGTGCAACACACCACATGCTGCATATTCCACTGTCTAAACACTGATGATGTCAGCACCCTATAAGTACAGCAGGAGAAAGAAAGCCTCCCAGTAATGCAAATAGCGTGCTCTGCTACTGCGTCTCTCACAAGTGTCATAATATAGTTAGGTAGGGGTTTGAATCCTGCAAGTGCTCAGTGTGTGTGCAATTCTATGTGTAAGAGAAATGTCCCTTTTGGCAACTAGTGCAACACACCACATGCTGCATATTCCACTGTCTAAACACTGATGATGTCAGCACCCTATAAGTACAGCAGGAGAAAGCAAGACTCTTAGTAATGCAAATAGAGCGCTCTGCTACTGCATCTCTCACAAATGTCATAACATAGTTAAGTAGGGGTTGGAATTCTGCAAATGCTCAGTACATGTGTGCATGTGAGGGGGGGAGTAGTGTGTGTACAATTCTATGGGGGGAGTAGTGTGTGTGCAATTCTATGTGTAAGAGAAATGTCCCTTTTGGCAACTAGTGCAACACACCACATGCTGCATATTCCACTGTCTAAACACTGATGATGTCAGCACCCTATAAGTACAGCAGGAGAAAGCAAACCTCCCAGTAATGCAAATAGCGTGCTCTGCTACTGCGTCTCTCACAAGTGTCATAACATGGTTAGGTAGGGGTTTGAATCTTGCAAGTGCGCAGTGTATGTGTGGGGGGGGAGTAGTGTGTGTGCAATTCTATGTGTAAGAGAAATGTCCCTTTTGGCAACTAGTACAACACAACACATGCTGCATAAACACTGATGATGTCAGCACCCTATAAGTACAGCAGGGGAAAGCAAGCCTCCCAGTAATGCAAATAGCGTGCTCTGCTACTGCGTCTCTCGCAAGTGTCATAACACAGTTAGGTAGAGGTTTGTATCCTACAAACGCCATGTGTGTTTTTGTCACACAGTTTGTCCATGTGTGTGGGGTGGTGTTCCCAATATTGCACGACATAGATTATATCAGTAATGTCAAAGCACACATGATGTATGTGTGTGCCACATACACATATGTACCTGTGACCTTCAATAGTTCCCATGTCTGAAGCCTGCCTCATGTGAATACATAAAGAAAAGTGCTCCAAAGAGACCAAGTAGGCACGATAACTGTAACGCAAATTTATTAATAAAGCAAAAGCGTTTTCGCTTCCATACACACAGAAGCTTCATCAGCAAACAGAGAGCGCAAGCTCACGAATTTTAAAAACCTCAGCCAGTGACACTTGTTGATGTCACTTCCTTCAACATATACAATATACATATGTTTTTTAAAATATATGACATTTTGACATATATGACGCTCTCTGTTTGCTGATGAAGCTTCTGTGTGTATGGAAGCGAAAACGCTTTTGCTTTATTAATAAATTTGCTATATCGTCACCTACTCTTTGGAGCACTTTTCTTTATTTTAAAAGTCTGTTTTGTTTTTTACGGGTTCATGTGAATACATGGAATTTGCATTAGACAACTGTATGACTGTGGTGTTCTGTGCAGGGGCTGCATGTGGTATGTGAATATACAGTGTGAGTTGTATATGGTGTCATCCTACCAGCGAGGAATACACGACTGGTCTGGAGCATATAGTTCACATGTTGTTGATGAGCAGGTGCAGCATGTTTTCACCTCTTGTGGGAGTGGTAACAAGTTGTTCCATAGCAATTCAGTGAATGAATGCTAGGAACCTTTCAGCCAGGGTCTTGGAGCTAGAGTAATGCTCACACTCTATGTTTGGGTAGTTGCAGTCCACCCATATAATGGTGTTTGTAGAGACCGTCAAATTCCCAGTGTTGTCAGGAAGGCCAAGTGGGTTTCCTGGCTATGGGAGGGTGGTGTGTGCCAGGCTATGAACCTAAAGGCAGTCTAACCCACTGTTAGTTGCACATGGATAGGCTCTGATGCTTTGTGCTGTGCCACCAACCTGGAGGTGTGTGTATCTGTGGTACCTTTGGATACATCCCCCCTGTTCTGGTTTGGTGCATGTGTAGGGGACGACAAGCATGGTATGAGGTATGACCTGGCAGTGATGGGGTGCACCTTTGAGCCTTGTACCAGGAGTCTGTTACTGCACGGATATTGCTGTTCTCCATGCTAAGGACAGTTTCCACTGCATGCATCCTGAGGTTTACACTGCTGGCGTTGAGTAGCATTACTATTAGTGTCCTATCCCGTGTGATACCTGTGTAGGTGACTATGTAATTTGAACCTTGCATAAAAAGGCACTATGTGTGTAGCAAAAGCCTCTGCCAATATACAACAGCCCATGGGTGACAGGTGCAAGCTGTCCCTAGCAAGGCAACGTGGCTTGTCTAGCATGTAATCCCACGCTGACAGGCATTGGATCCCCTTTGAATGTCACCAAAACATAAGGCAATTGTAGAAATTGATCATCCTGTCTACATATTGTGGCAGCATTCTTGGTGAGGGTAAGATGCTACTCAAGATCAGGGTCAAACCAGCCTGTGCCACATGCTCAGAGAGCCCCTCTATGTCCCCTATCATGTAGCCCAGGGAGGTACGTCACAGGTCATTCACACTGGCACGGACAATGACTGAGTCATATTTGTACATGCCTTGGAGTGACCTGTATGCTTGTGTTATGTGGTGGATCATAGTGCCCGACGGGCATCTCACGGTGACCTTCTTGTTCAGCCTGGTGAGCAGGACCTCAGTGTACCTGATGATAGAGGTACCTATTACAACTGTAGCAGGTGTGTTGTTAAGCTGTATGGGCTGTGACTGATTGGCACACAGGCTTTGTGAGCTATGTGTTGCACTTGCTCTGTTCTGGTGTAATGTTTGCATGTGTGTCTGCTTTGCAGGTGTCTGCTGCTCAAGCAGGATGCTATTCTGAGACTCCAAGAATGTTCCTGTGTGTTTCTTTGTTTGGATTGCTGTTGTGGCAGGTCTATGTGAGACTGGTATTGTATTCACTGTAGTATCCCACTCCACCTGACAGGGTATGCCAGTACTGAGTTAAGAGAGCTTAGCCCCCAGTTTGGCTATGTGGTTGCATCTCTCACATGTGTTTTTAAGTTTATGGGAAGGGGGGAGGGTTGTCTGTGTACATGAGGCAGCTGTAACATTGCCACATGACTCACAGATTCACCAACTGGACCAGAAAGGAGATTGACAAGTGTCCTTTGCACATGCTACCATAGTATTGTGAATCCCATAATAATTAACAACACATAGGGCCAATGGGGAACAAGGTACTCAAGGTGAGTATGTGAGGGTGTAGCGCTCATGATTTGTTAGTGCTGGCATATATAAATGCTTTCATGAGCAAATGCCAGGTAAGTCATATGCAATGTGTTACAGGCAACTTACATGCAAACAGGACAAACAGTGACGTTCTGTCAAGTGAGACATGGACATCAGTACAGTAAGCAATACAGATGTCACTAGGGATCCACAGAGGTGCTGTAAATCTGCATTGCAGGTGGAATCAGTGTTTCAGGGACATAACAAGCAAACATGCATACAAACAAAGCTACAGTCAGCAGGCCTGGATCTAGACTATGCTACAATAAACAAGGTGTACGACTTCCAGTAGGTAACAGTGCATATATGTAGGCACTATAAGCCTGTACCCAGAAAGTCACAGGTCAGACGGGCTGGGTACAGCCCCACCTCCCACAAGTGTACAGACCATGTACCTTTGTAATGTAGAATAACTGGCCTGAAACCCAAGTGCTCATACCTGAACTAATACACATTTCGAATAACAGACACTGAGCCCTCACTCAGCAGTTCCAAACTTAGTAGGATGTATGCTACCTGTCCTGGCACCACAGTATCCTTGACATGTATGGAGACTCTCCCTCCTGTCATAATTAGTTCTGTGTTTTGGGGCTGTCATGCATGGTACGAGGTGTGACCTTGTAGTGCTAGGATGCTCTTGTGAGTCTTGAACCTGTTGTGTATTACTGCACAGATATCAACATCCTCAAACATCCTCATTGCAGAGTCAAGTGTGGACAGCATGCAACTTGCAGTTGACATATCTATCCTTGAGTATCAATACTTACATTTTCTTATCCCCTGTGCTACCTATGTAGGTGGCCTTCTGTTGACAGACTCACCACCAGTATGCAAAGATGTGCAGACATTACACTATGGTAATTACTATGGGTGTACAAAACAATACAATGACATTCATACTGTAACTGCATCAGGCATGCTGGGATATACCCACAATGATATCATTACACTGTACTGTTGACAACATGATACTATTACTACACTTCTATGTAGTCATCCTGTGCATCAGCACCATGTTAACCTGTTCCTGCACTGATGTTACAGATTGTAGAAGGTGGCACAGTTTCATCATATGCACAGGGTGTATACTTGGTATGCCTGAGTCTGCCACTGATACAACCAATTAACATGTCTGTGTGTGTGTGTGTGTGTTGGTGAGGGACAGCAGTACAAGATGGGGCAATGTTGATGCACTGTGTGCATGTATGCAGTAGCCCTAGGTGTTATCAATTCGCATGTGTGTATGCATGCACACAGTTCCACCTCATGGCTGCCATATACAGGTGTTTGTGGACAGCCACAGACTGTACCTGCCAGGTCATACAGATCACTGTCTCTGGCCATGTACACGGTACCTGTGCCTGGCAGGGGTGCTACGGACCGTATCAAGTACTAAGCCAGACTGGGTACTGTCATCAGAAGTGGTTGGTGACTGGACAGAGGTCCCTGTTGGGACTGTCCAGAGCCATGTGCATGTGGTCTCCTGGGGCGGTCTGATGACAGCACAGACCCAGCATTGCTGAGGCTGCTGCTGGCACTATGGGAGCGGCCACGGGCCTGTTGTTATCCGAGATGGCTGCCAGCTGCTGCTGTTGCTAACATACGCCCACGTTGATGCCTCAACTGTCCACCATTGCCCTGGCTCATGGACATGTAGTTGTGGAACAGATCTAATGTGTCCCCCCAACGTCTGTCAATGACCTCGGTGAAATTACAGATGGCAGCCGCAACATCACGCATACTGTCATTCATAGCTGTGTGACAAGCTCTCAGCTCCCTCAGACCCTGTCTGGTGTACCGTTCCATATGTGACTATGCCTGCATTACAGCCCGAAACATAGCTGAGGTTGGAAGACCTCTGTGGGCACATCTGACAGGGGCGGTACGCCCATGGATGCTCCCATGAGAACCCCTGGACATTTGCCTGTGTGGTACCATGTCAAGACCCTGGCCATGGCTACTGTGTGGGGATGCATGTGCCACTGATATCACATTACCCTGGTCAATGCCCACTGTATCCTGTCCATTACCTAGGGACATTGGTGACAAAGGATGTATTGGCAGGATGACTGTGTGCATTGATGGGGTCAACAGCTGTGTACTGTCAATTGGCTGACCAACGACGGACCCTGGCACACCTCCCTGTGCCATTACACAGGTATCATCATTATCACTATCCATGGCAGCTGATTCAGGTTCCCTGCTGCACAACACCAGAGCAGCATCAGAACCTGTGGGAGTAAGACAGGAAACACAGTTTACAATGTGTACACAATGTCACCACTGATGCACACATGCACACATGCACATGCGCACATGCACACATGCACACAGGGCACATGTACACATGCACACATGCACACATGTACACATACACACATGCGCACATGCGCACATGCACACATGCACACAGGGCACATGCACACATGCACACATGCGCACATGCACACATGCACCCATGTGCACATGCACATAGGGCACATGCACACATGCACACAGGGCACATGCACACATGCGCACATGCACACATGCACACAAGGCACATGCACACATGCACACATGCACACATGTGCACATGCGCAAATGTGCACATGTGCACATGCACACATGCACACATGTGCACATGCACATAGGGCACATGCACACATGCACACATGTACACAGGGCACATGCACACATGCACACATGCACACATACTCACATGCACACATGCACATGCGCACATGCAAAAGTGCACACAGGGCACATGCACACATGCACACATGCACACATGTACACAGGGCACATGCACACATGCACACATTCACACATGTGCACATGCACACATGTCCATATGTGCACATGCACACATGCACACATGCACACATGCACACATGTGCACATGCACATAGGGCACATGCACACATGTACACAGGGCACATGCACACATGCGCACATGCACACAGGGCACATGCACACAGGGCACATGCACACATGCACGCATGCGCACATGCACACATGTGCACATGCACACATGCACACAGGGCACATGCACATATGCACACATGCACACATGCGCACATGCACACATGTGCACATGCACACATGCACACATGTGCACATGCACATAGGGCACATGCACACATGCACACAAGTACACAGGGCACATGCACACATGCACACATGCACACATGTGCACATGCACATAGGGCGCATGCACACATGCACACATGCACACATGTACACAGGGCACATGCACACATGCACACATGCACACATGCACACTCCTCAGTATATGAGATATCAACACACAGACACAAACACACCTGCAATCAAACACATAGCACTACTGCTTCAGCCTATTATTACTATTAGTATCAAGAGTATTGAAGGTATTGTTATTATACACTCACCAGCATGGATAGGCTGCCTTGCTGTTACACCAGAGGGACCTGCAGAAATGAGACATTTATTGTCAGTGGGCACAACTGTGCCATTGATACTGTGAGTATGATACAGTTTAGTAGTACAACAGTTGGCTTCCACAGGTCTACTGCTGATATTGAGAATATCACTCTTGCACAATAATTACCAAGATAACAGCTACAAACCGAGGACACACCTCACACATGCATAAACTAACAGTGTACAGAACAGTCCACTATACATATGGCATGTTACCTACACGCGCCGAGTCCTGCTGCTGGGTGGCTCCAGCCTCCATCGTTATGCATGTATGCTGCTGCTGTTGTTGCTGTTGGGCTGGAGCCACAACACTTAGGAGTAGTCCCTCCAGTCTGGTGAGGGGGGGATGTATAGTCGCCCCACCACCTGTGGCAAGCTGTTGCGTGTGGATATCCGACGCATGCTGACAGACATTTCTAATTAAATCACTGCAGTGATGGCATACCTACTCATATGTCCGGTTATGTGTGCCTATGTCATTTACCCGATGGACCAGGTCTTGCCACAGTGCAGCCCTCTCCTGCTGGTTCTGGCTGGTGTGGGAAAAGAGTATTGTGAAATCCCGCACCAGGCTCTGGTGTATCTCCTCATCCTCCGCAGTGGAGTACACAGGGTTTCGCTGGTGAACCATAGCCCTGAAAAGGAAAGGAAAAATATGTCAGCAATATATGTCAGCAAAATATGGCACACATAATATACATAATACTCAACTGTAGTGATATAACTTAACCCCCATATATAGCATCTGTCTGTCTATTGGGGGATACACATGTAAATGACCAGATATCAGTTCTCAGCCGACAACTGTGCAACAGTACCTGGCACACTTCATACGACAGACTAGCATACTCCAGCAGTCAGCACACTGGTTCAGGTCCAATGCACAACCTCACACTGGGGGTTTATATCAAGGTACTGTATGGGGAACATTATCAACCCATGCACTGCATGCAATGCACGTTACATATTTCACTGGTAATGCACACTACTCTTACTTGCCATAAATCTACCTACACCACAGTCACATACAGGGTAACACAGCACAATATATGGCAATGTAGTATGTTTTGATCACAATACCTCACACATCTGTCTCTGGCCTCACACCAAGGACACACACTATCATGACAGACAGACAGTCATGGTGAGTAATCACACCAGTACATAACATGCACCCAGTCACTGGCACACTCATTCCACCTCACATATTTGGTTTGCAATGGGTTCGTGGGTGTGCATTGTGTCTTAGGTAGGTAGTATGCTATTGGCCCTGGGCCTACAGCAGCATATTGTTATGCTACCCTGCCCCTTGTGACACATGTGATATGATGAAATTGTACCTGCTCCTGTCAAACAGTTACACAGGGTGACTCATATGGCATATTACCTATCTGCATAACGTTCAGCAGGGGTATGTCTGACATCTACTCATGGGGAGCCTTGCTTCTTAATGCTGTGTGGTTTACTCCGGGGTATGTCTTATCTGTGGGTAGGGACCTGTACCTCTACCATGTGCTCTTTACTGCGGTGACAAGGACGACAGACATAGGTAATTTGGGTTGTGGATGTTGTGAGGTGTTACCATGGTTGTTGGACAACTGTCATGGGTGTGACTTAACTATGTATATCCAGCAGTGGTAACCTCTATGTAGGTAGTCTGGGTGCGCTCTGTGGTCTTGTCAGTCACTCTACATAGGTAATGTGTTTGAGTGCATTGACACAGTTACTTACGTATGACTGTGTCCTTCTCCATATCTGTAGCTGTCATGGGAGGTACATACCGTGTAGGACATTGTGGGGTGTAGAGGGGTACGGTGACCTACATGTCCATAGCTGACACACCATGTCTGCTGACACATACCATGTACAGGTATTACAGGACTAGTGTGCCACTGTGTATATCAATGGGGAGCCTATTATGCACTTTTTGCCCCTGTTCCCCCCTGACACATGCAGTGGTGGGCAGGCATGCACATATGTGGTGGTTACTGGTGTCAGTGTTTTGGAATGGGGTATGGTACTCCAGTATCCAGACTGGTGTTCACTCCATGCCTTTGTCACCAGGCACCTGTTGCAATACATCTGCACACATGTGCCTCACTCAGTATATATGTATATATATATATATATATATATATATATATATATATATATGTATGTGTGTGTGTGTGTGTATATGTATGTGTGTATATGTATGTATATATATATATATATATATATATATATATATATATATATATATATATATATATATATATATATATATATATATATATATATATATATATATATATATATATATATATATATATATATATAGATAGATAGATATAGATAGATATATATATATAGATGTGTGGAGAGAGAGAGAGAGAGAGAGAGAGACAGAGGGAGAGAGAGAGTGAGAGGGGGTGGGACAGAGAGAGAGAGAGAGAGAGAGATAGTCATATACAGACATATCTGTAGACAGTCAGATCTGTCTGTATATGTATATGTATCTACATATATCTATATATGTATGTGTGTATTACATATATCTGTACGTACATATTCTATCAATCTTGATGTCTGTGCAGTAACTGAAACCTGGTTCAAGGCTCCTGTGAGCACCCCAGCGCTACCAGGCTATACCTTGTATCATGCTTTTCGGCCACAAAACTCGGGCCAAACCAAAAAGGGAGGGGGAGTGTCCATATTCATCATCGACACCCACACCTCCAGGTTAGTGGCAACACATGAAGCATCAGAGACCATCCAGGTGCAACTAACCATAGGCAAAACTGCTATATACAACTGGTAGCATGTTACAGACCACCCTCCCAATCTCAGGAACCCCATTCAGCCTTCCTGAAGACATTGGGGGATATGAATGTCTCACCAAACACTATCGTATTGGGAGACTTCAACTACCCTAACATAGACTGGGTGCATTATTCTAGCCCAAACACCATAGCCCAAAGGTTCCTGGAATTCATAAATTCAAATGCAGTGGAACAGATAGTCACCTCTCCCACAAGGGGAGATAATATACTAGACCTGATCATCACAAACATGGGGACAATGTGCTCCACACTGGAAGTATACCCCTCACTAGTGAGATCTGACCACAAACTAATCACCCTGGATATACATATCCCACCTCCACCCCCCAACACAATAGACTACAGTGAATAACTTCTCAAAAGCCGACATTACACTTCCTAAAACTGAGATGGTATCCTTTAAGCCTACTGGGCCAGTGGAAACCACATCCCACAATGCAGAATCCTTCACAAATGCTTTCTACGGACATCTCCAAGAATGCATGGATCATGCAAGCCCAAATAAAACCAAGACCCTCTCCACCAAGGGCAGACTTCCTGTCTGGTGGACCCCAGCCATAAACAAATTGTATAACAAAAGAAGGTAGCTACTGCACGACAGAGCAAAATCCCATAAAGAGAAGGCATATGTGATCAGCACTAGTAGAAAGCTACGTTCTCTCATAAAAACATCCAAGGCCAACTTTGAGTGAAACATCGCTATGGACACTAAATATAACCACAAGGCCTTCTTCTGCTATGTTAGGAACCTGGGCAGACACCCTCAGATATGTTCAGAGTTAGTTTACAATGACATAAAATACACTGAACCCACAGATATTGCCAACATTCTGGCAGACAGGTTCAGTGCAAATTTCTTCCCTCCCTCACCCCCAAAAGAAGAAATACTTATCCCAGCTGAATGTAACCTCCCTGTCATCTCAGATGTCCAGGTGAGAACCGCCCTCAGCAAAGCTAAAAACACAGCATCAATGGGAGCTGACGCTATCCCGGGTTGTGTGCTACGTGGACTCCAAGAGGAGCTAAACCCGCACATAAAACTGCTATTTAACCATAGCCTTACTACAGGATATGTACCTGAACACTGGCGTACAGCAACAGTAGTCCCACTCCACAAAGGAGGCACCTCTACAGACCCTGGTAACTACCGCCCCATAAGCTTAACCAGCCTGGTCTGCAAAGCTATGGAAAGAATCATTATGGAACTCATAAACAGAGACATTGGGGACTTAAAGACACTTGATCCCACCCAGTTCGGCTTTGTAAAGAGCAGATCCTGCCTTTTGAACCTGGTTGACTTTTTCAAAACAGTCACTAGAGCCATTGACGAGGGCAAAGCAGTCCATACAGCCTACCTGGACTTGACTAAAGCTTTCGACACAATACCCCACTCCGGCATCATAGACAAGCTCAACAGCTGAAATGTAAATCCATATGTCACAAGATGGGTTGCAAACTGGCTAAAGGATAGAACCCTTAAATTCAAAATCGCTGGAGCCATGTCAGACTCAAAGTCAGTCACAAGTGGTGTCCCACAGGGCTCTGTCCTGGGACCCCTCTTGTTCGGCATTTATTTCTCAGATGTGGAAGCACACATGGGAGGGTTGTGGCTGACAAAGTTTGCAGATGACTGCAAACTAGGCGCCATAGTCGATACACCAGCTGACACATACATCTTACAGAAAGGCCTCACTGAAATGGACAACTGGTACCGGAGTCATGACCTTAAACTAAATGCCAAATAATGTATAGTCATCCCCTTTGGGAAAAACAAAGTACCTACAAATTATCACATAGACAGTAACCCACTGAGTATGGAAAAAGTAATCAGAGACCTGGGGACCCAAGTTGATAGTGACCTCTCATTTGACACCCACGTTGCCAAAGTGGTTAGAAAGACTTTCTACCTTGCCTACCTTATTATGAAGGGATTCACATCCAGATCAAAGGAGGTCATTGTACCCCTATACTCCTCCCTTATCAGGCCCATGAATGAGTACTATGCTCCATTTGGTATGTACCTCACCCGGCACTTGCAACAGCTAGTGAGACCACAAAAGTACCTCACCAAGAGGATCAAGGGTCTCCAACATATGTCATATGCTGCCAGACTAAAGAAACTCCAGCTCTATTCAGTAGCATACCGCCTACTTAGAGGTGATCTGTACCTGACGTACAAGGCCATGCCCAATCAGGAATTGATGGACATGCTCCACCTCAAAACCCAAATCCATCAGAACCACGAGAGCTAAAGATTTAAACCTCAGCACAGATATGAATAGGACATGCTGGAGGGACAGATTCATAACTCAGAGGCTTCCCATACTCTGGAACAGAATCCCAGTTCATGTTAGGCAGAGCCCCTCACTGACTCTCTTCAAGAGAAATCTTGACGAGTGGATGGGAGATCGTAGGTTTACCCTAGGGGTCATCTCTGTGTCACTACTAGACAGAGGCACAGTAAACTAATTCTATTATGTAAGGGGGGTCTTCACTGTGTCACTACTAGACAGAGGCACAGTATTCTAAATCTATTCTATACACTTTTGTACCATTACATGTGGTGGCGAAAGCCACATCACTATGGCTAGGCTTATAAATGCCCTGGGCAGATAGCCTAGTACTAAACTATGAAACTGTGAAACTATATATGTCTATGTATTTCTACATCCCTCTCTATCTATGTATACATATATGCATATTATATATATATATATATATATATATATATATATATATATACATACATACATATCTCGATATACATACATATACACATGATAGATAGATATATATATAATCCTTTTTAGTTACACATATGTATACACACACTAACGTACTGATGAACATCCATTACTGTACATCCTACATTGTACATTGCACTACAACCTACATTGATATGTGCACATAGCTACCTTCACATACATATGTATGTACAGCCTTCAGTGACAGTTTCAGTATGTCCCCTACCCTATGCACATCTTCATATACATAGATACAGACCAATAACAAATATGGAGGGTTCAGAGTATGTAGACTATTATATTAGTACTTTACATTACCTGTGTTTGTTGCAGCTGTTTGCGTTGGCTTTCTGATAGTTGGCCTGCTGTCAACTTGTTTGTTTTGTTGTTATATATATTTTTTCTCTTTCTCTTTCTCTTTCTCTTTCTCTTTCTCTTTCTCTTTCTTTCTCTCTCTCTCTCTCTCTCTCTGTCTGTCTCTGCCTCCAGAGGGTGCAATGAAAGTATTGCATGTGTGGACTGGGAGTACAGGATGCTTTTGTAGGTATCTGCACATGTCCATGTGATGGCCTCTGCACCAATTGTTAGCCAGCATTTACTAATTGCATGCAGCCTGTTGTGTAGTGATTGCAGTTCTCACTGTGATTTCAGGACAGTGCTATAAAAAGGTTTGTTAGGTAGGCATAGCCCTTTCAGATTATCAGGGTGGGGACCATGCTGGTAAGCTGTGGACACTGTTCTGTGAGTGTAAGGGTTGGTATGTCTCTCATATTTCAGGCTGTGTTGTAGACACTGCAATGCATGTTGTACTGTAACCTGAGTATTCCTTCCTCCAGTTTCCTCTTCTCAGTGAGTATGTAAACTGACACCTACGACTAGTAATACTGTGTAAATGGGAGTGTGTGCTTTCCTGTGGGAATTGTGGTGTAACTGGTATATAGCAGTGGCTCTTGCAATCTGTTGCTATGGCTTCAATATTTGCCCTTTACATTCACTCCTTGTATGCCTGCTAGGTGTCTTTCCTGTAATGTGTTACTATGGCTTTCCTATTTTCCATTTACATTCACAGCTTGTAATGCTTGCTATATCTGTTTGAGCAGCAATTCCCTATGTGTTTGTTGTGGTAGGGTGGTACTGCTTGCAGTGTGGTCTGGCCATGGTGTGGGCCTGCTGAGCAGCCCCTGACTCTGTGGGCATCTGACAGGGTGCACTTTGATGTGAGAACCTGGACATTTGCCTGTGTGGTGTCAAGACCCTGGCCATGGCTACTGTGTGGGATGCATGTGCCACTGATATCACATTACCCTGGTCAATGCCCACTGTATGTCCATTACCATGGGACAGACAAAGGATGTATTGGCAGGATGACTGTGTGCATTGATTCAACAGCTGTGTACTGTCAATTGGCTGACCAACGACGGACCCTGGCACACCTGTGCCATTACACAGGTATCATCATTATCACTGCATCCATGGTAGCTGATTCAGGTCCCTGCTGCACAACACCAGAGCATCAGAACCTGTGGGAGTAAGACAGGAAACACAGTTTACAATGTGTACACAATGTCACCACTGATGCACACATGCACACATGCATGCATTATGCACACTGCACACAGGCATGTACCTGCACACATGCACCCTGTATATACATACACACATTACGCCTGCACACATTGCACACAGGGCACATGACATGTCACTGCTGACAAGACCCTGTGTCTGCATTGGGCACATGCACACATGCACACATGCACACAGCACATGCTCATGCCATGCCACATGCACATGACACAAGGCACTGACATTCTGCACATTACACATGTGCACATGCCTGTGCACATGTGCTGCACACAGCCTGACACTGCACATGACACATGGACTGCACACATGCACACATGTACACAGGCACATGCACACATGCACACAGCACACATACCTCATTGCACACATGTACATGCACATGCAGTGCACATGGGCACATGCACTGCACACATGCACACATGTACACAGGGCAGCACACTGCACATTACACACATGTACATGCACATGTCATATGTGCACATGCACACTGCACCTGCACATGCACACATGTGCACATGCACATGGGCACATGCACTGTACACAGGGCACATGCACACACTGCACACAGGGCACATGCACACAGGGCACATGCACATGCACGCACACATGTACACATGCACATGCACACATGCACACAGGGCACATGCACACATGCACACACGCACATGCATGCACACATGCACACGCACACATGTGCACATGCACACGCGCACAT
Source organism: Protopterus annectens (assembly GCF_019279795.1). Classification (NCBI taxonomy): domain Eukaryota; kingdom Metazoa; phylum Chordata; order Ceratodontiformes; family Protopteridae; genus Protopterus; species Protopterus annectens. Next base: position 955,980,182 of record NC_056746.1, read on the forward strand.
GCACACATGCACACATACACATGCACATGCACACATGCACACATGCACATGCACACATGCACACATGCACACATGCACACATGTACACAGGCACATGCACATGCACACATGCACACATGCGCACACCTCAGTATATGAGATATCAACACACAGACACAAACACACCTGCAATCAAACACATAGCACTACTGCTTCAGCCTATTATTACTATTAGTATACAGAGTATTGAAG
>NC_056746.1:955985412-956130412 GCF_019279795.1 Protopterus annectens
CCATGTCCAATCAGGTATTGATGGACATGTTCCACCTCATACAATCCAAATCCATCAGAACCACAGAGCTACAGATTTAAACCTCAGCACACATATGAATAGGACATGCTGTAGGGACAGATCCATCACTCAGAGGCTTCCCATACTCTGGAACAGAATCCCAGTTCATGTTAGGCAGAGCCCCTCACTGACTCTCTTCATGTGAATTCTTGATGAGTGGATGGGAGATCATAGGTTTACCCAGGGGTCATCTCTGTTTTACTACTAGACAGAGGCACAGTAAACTAATTCTATTGTGTAAGGGGGTCTTCACTGTGTAACTACTAGACAGAGGCACAGTTTTCTAAATCTATTCTATACACTGTCTGTCAGATAGTACTTATAAATCATAGTACTAAACTATGACACTGTGAAACTATATATATGTCTATGTATTTCTACATCCTCTATATCTATGTATACATATATGCATATTATATATATATATATATATATATATATATATATATATATATACATACATACATATATATATCTCAATATATATATATATATATATATATATATATATATATACTCCTTTTAGTTCCACATATGTATACACACAGTAACGCATTGATGAACATCCATTACTGTACAACCTACTTGTACATTGCACTACAACCTACATTGCTATGTGCACATAGCTACCTTCACATACATATGTATGTAGGAGCCTTCAGTGACAGTTGCAGTATGTCCCCTACCCCTATGCACATCTTCAGATACATAGATACAGACCAATAACACATCTGGACGCTTCACAGTATGTAGACTATTATAGTAGTACTTTACATTACCTGTGTTTGTTGCAGCTGCTTGCTTTGGCTTTCAGATAGTTGGCCTGCTGTCAACTTGTTTGTTTTGTTGTTATATTTTTTTTCTTTCTTTTCTTTCTCTTTCTCTTTCTTTCTCTTTTCTTTCTTTCTCTCTCTCTGTCTCTCTCTGTCTCTACCTCCAGAGGGTGCAATGAAAGTATTGCATGTGTGGACTGGGAGTACAGGATGCTTTTGTAGGTATCTGCACATGTCCATGTGATGGCCTCTGCACCAATTGTTAGCCAGCATTTACTAATTGCATGCAGCCTGTTGTGTAGTGATTGCAGTTCTCACTGTGATTACAGGACAGTGCTATAAAAAGGTCTGTTAGGTAGGCCCTTTCAGATTATCAGGGTGGGGACCATGCTGGTTTGCTGTGGACACTGTTCTGTGAGTGTAAGGGTTGGTATGTCTCTCATATTTCAGGCTGTGTTGTAGACACTGCAATGCATGTTGTTCTGTAAGCTGAGTATTCCTTCCTCCAGTGTCCTCTTCTCCGTGTGTATGTAAACTGACACCTACGACTAGTAATACTGTGTATATGGGTGTGTGTGCTTTCCTGTGGGATTGTGGTGTAACTGGTATATAGCAGTGGCTCTTGCAATCTGTTGCTATGGCTTCAATATTATGCCTTTACATTCACTCCTTGTATGCCTGCTAGGTGTCTTTCCTGTAATGTGTTGCTATGGCTTTCCTATTTTCCATTTACATTCACAGCTTGTAATGCTTGCTAAATCTGTTTGGGCAGCAATTCCCTATGTGTTTGTTGTGGTAGGGTGTTACTGCATGCAGTGTGGTCTGGCCATGGTGTGGGCCTTGACACTTACAAGGGTATTTGATCATGCTGCTGAGCAGGCCTCAGATACTCTCAGGTGCATCTTTTATCAGCCTCATGGAATGGTACATATCAGTGGGATACTCCAATGACATATTCTGATATTCTGCAGTTGTGACTGTGGGTTATTTCAAGCATATGTATTAGTACACCATTTGTGGCGTGCAGGTGGTGCATACCTTCAGTCATTCATAGTTACCATTGCATGTGTAGTTACACCTTTCTGCCTACTGTTAGTACATTTGACAGGGTGTCAGTGGGGCACAGTTGACATTTGTTTTCACATCAGGGACATCCCTGTAACTCAGTCACAGTTGCTATGTCTGATCTCTTAACTATTCAACTATGGCAGTGTTTATCCTGCTCTGAGTATGTGTGTGGCTTGCCAGATGCTACTGTGACATTATTACCTAGTAGCTACCAATTAGCATGACTGTTTCTCTTCACACAGTACTATTTTACAAATCCACTAGATTTGACAGTAAATATACATGACATGCTTTGTGTACTAGACTTGCTATATTCCCTTTACATTAATTCCTACTATTTTATGATATATTTCTTTCAGCACAATGTTCTTGTATGGAAGTCATGGCTTAGTGGTAAGTCATGCAGACTAGTATTTCCAAGGTCCTGGGTTCGAGACTGAGGGAGGTATTTTATTTTGCTGCTGAGAAAACTACAGGCCTTGTCATTCAGAGTGACTAAGGCACTTTTAAGCAGTTGTAAGCGGGTTAGCTGGTTTGCATGGAGGTCGCACGATGCACTGCGCTTAGCTTCGTGCACACATGCTTAGCTAAGCGCACAGAAGCACACCCGCTTACTACTGCTTAAAAGTGCTTACTCTCACGACACGCTATTTTCTTTTAAGAAAAGAAAATGGGGAGATAGGAAAGTGGTGAAAAAGGGGGCACAAAGAGGGTAGGACAGTAGGAAAACAAGCTCGGGTTTTGCAGGAGGGATGTAGGAAAGGACCATAGCTGGCCATTTCATCATCAGCAGCAGCTGTGCATATGTTTGTAATTTGGTGTGAGATTTGAAACCTTCCACCCCTGAGAGAGGTGTGAGGACAACAATATTTGTTGTACAGCCAGTTGTAATTAACAGTTTACATGTCCAGTAGACATGTGTGCAAAATGGGCAGCTATGTATGGGGCGTAATTTTTTTGTGGGTACAGAGTGCCCTTTTTTTTCAGGTGAGAGTGGTATGTCAGGTACAGGAAGTCGGTATAGCTGGGGAGGTAGGTAGGGGAGGTTAACAGACAAGACAAACAAGACGCATACAGGGGTGGTGTATGACACATGTGGGGGGGTTACACAATTGACGGGGATGGATGTTTGGATATCTCGAGCCCATGAGCCCACAGATGGCAACAGTGGAACTGAGATCCCCACCCATGGGCAGTTGCCACTGTGCCTTCACTGCCCAGGACGGGGCTGTGCTGGGGGCTGTGTAGGATGGGCAGCAGGCACACCCGTGAGTTGTGCCACCTGTGCCTCAAGCTGGCGTAGGGGCCCAAGCACAGCATGCCGGATCTCCCTACGCACCACAGTCCGGACACTATGGAGGGTGAGTGGATGTTCTCCTCCGGCCACGCTTGCAGAGGGGGGACGAGCCCCATCCCCTGCAGTGCTTCCACCTGCAGGTGGCACAGGGCCACCGGAGGAGGGTCCGGCCTGGGCACTACTGCCAGGTGCACTCGCCAGCTGAGGTGGGAGAGGTGGGTCCGCTGGAACCCGCCTTCCCTGTCGTCCTATGTTTTGCATTATTTTATGACAGTTTGGGTTAGTAATGTACAATACCATTCACAATTAGTTGTAACAGCATGCATTAGTATTCCCATTAACCAAACACCCATAAATTCAAGCCATTGAACAGCAAGCATAACACATGCATAATTTGAACAACAATACACAATCCAACAACATGCAGGGTTGATTGATGGCAACAGGCCATCAGGTTTGGATGTATGAACAGGGCACATGCATCAACGTATATGCAAATATGTATGAACCAACAGGACAAATGTCCAGGGGTGTTAATTGTGAATACACATACCCATTTCATGTGGAATGGATTATTTGTGGTTATAGGGTAGGGTGAAGAAATATTTCATTAACAACTTCAAATACCTATACATATGCTGTACATTTCTACTAGCTGCAGATATATACACACTACAGGTCTGACTACAGTTTCCTATGTGATAACTTATGCATGTTGGTGATAGGAATGTTACTGCTACATCAATATACATTTCATTTTTATTCATACACATTCATATCTGGCTCTGTTCAGCTACATCATCCTGCTACATTTGCTTTATATGGCTCTAGACAACTGTGGATGTTTGGTATTTCATACAACCATACTATCTGCATATTGCAAACTGAGAGCAACATATCCAGATTTTGGGACACACATTCCAGCTTCAGTAGTTTTTTAACACATGTTGCTGTTTGGTTGTGCCTGTCACATTCATTTCATTCTTTACTGACTGCAGTATACTTTATTCAGGAGTTATTACTACTTTATTGGTGGATTCATACCTCTTTCTCACACTCTCTCACTTGGTTTATTTTTGCAATTCAGGATGGTACTTAATTCTAGGCTTTACTGACATGTTTTACTTAGTTATAACAATCCTTTCCAACAGTTTCACTTGTGTCATGTGGGGATATATTTCACACATGTGTTTTGCTCAGCTTCTGTAGCTGTACTTTTCAGCCTGCTGCCGGTTATGTACTATTATATTACAGGTGGAACATCTTTATTTCAGACTTGTTTCATTTTTATTTTTGGATTACAGGTTGTATCACACTTATGTAATCACACAGTACTAACAGAATCTCTCTTATACTGTTACTTGCACGTTTTATTAATACGTGACTACACTGCACTCTTTTGCAAGCTGTCATACTTATATTTTTTAACAGTTACAGGGAGAGAATTACTAACCTGCCTGGTGGCGCAACCACACAAGCCTATCGGCATAGGCTCGATGATTCATAAAACGGACACCTGCAGCTGTAATATAAATGAAGTAATATTGGAATACACATCTCCATAATATCAGCTAGGTTAATTTCTTACATAAATAATTACATGTAACTTACTCAGTAGTGGGGCGTTGGGCATTTGCCAGGCCTCCTGGATCCAACAGTTCAGTTGGTCCTGCTTCCATCTCTTCAGGTCCGCATGGTGGTGATGGACCTGTTCACCAGTCCTTAGTATTCCTGTGGCACTGGTGAGATCATGTGCCAACCGGTCCCATGCCTCAGCCTTGTATGCTCCCCACAGGACCTGGCCCTACATGAGTTGGGCCTCATGATCGTGGACGAGGAGCCAAACCATATATTTGGACTCCTCAATGTCCCACCTCTGTGCTCGGAAGCAACTACCCTCTCCTACACCTGCCATCCTGACTGCAAATCGGTTCCACAATCAGTTATGCTGTGTATTCCTGCCTATGGGGCTTATATATGCCGGTTTTCCCACACTTATCTGTGATTGGCCATTTTGGAATTGTATCAGCTTCACAAAACCTGCTTTGTCATGCTCCTCTTTCTATTCATTCCTATATATATGCTATTACTGCATTTCTAAGAGCAACTGTCATGGCTTAGTTGTTCAATACTTTGACTATGGTGCATGGTATCCTGAGTTCGAGCCTGGCCATTGCTTTTTATATTTTATGACTGTCTACACAGGCTAGGAGGTGTGTTTGTGTAAAGGCAGTTTTGATACAGCTTGCTCAAGCGCTGTTCCGCCGGTTAGCTTGTTGGCGTGGTGCAGCTCACAAGCGCTGCCACACTGGTTTGGCTACACATCATTTGGCTTTCAGCAAGCATATTACGCTCAGCTCAGCTATGGGCACACAGTTTCAGTGTGTTAAACACTGCTCAACCCCGGCACTCATTTTACACCTGTTAAACCACTGCTCACCTACGGGCAGATATACTCAGCTTGTTAGAGTGTAGCTCAGCTATAGGCAATTTCTGACATTTTTTTTTTTTTTATTATCTCACATTTCTTCAAAATACATGGCCCATTTCATTACATTTTACATAAAATATAATTTTATATATGTACATATATGTCAGGGAATTGTTTTGTGCTTATTTCACTAAAAATAAAAATTGATGTTGTGGGGGCTCGAACCATGACTGCCTCCTCTTCAGCCGACGTCTCTACCACTACACTATTGCTTCTTGGCTTACTTTGCATATTTAGTTCTTATATGCTTTTCCACTGACTGCTAACTGTGGCTAAGCGATGGGCACGCCCGTGCAAATGAGCGCACTCACGGGCAAACATCTTTAAAACTTATAAAAAAATATATAACATGTTCATTTTTACATTTTATGTTCATAGTCTGTGGGGGCATGTGTTGTGTTGTGTTTATTCACATTTACACGGACTCTGTCGGGGTTTACTTTCGGACTTTACTCTCTGGGGCTGTCCGTTTGCAGGGCTCACTCTGTGACACCTACTGTCTTACATGGACCGTGTTAGTTTTGTGATTCAGCATGCCCTCATGCATATGCATGGCATGCTGACGTCACACGTTAACTGCAGCCTCCGTGTAAGCCTTGTAACTCTTACATGGAGGCTTCGTGAATCCTGCCTCGGAAAATTGTCTTAGATAATGCCTTCTATAAGGTGAACCACCTACGACACTCGAATCTTACCAGTTGTAACTCAATTTTAAAAATTTCCTACAATTCATCAGGGGACTCATTTACACGCCTTAACGGTATTTACAAATCCGTCCACCTAAACAGATCAGAATCTAAAGGAGTTCATTAATCAAATCCCAACATTAAAAGCCCTTGGCAATTCACGAGCTCAAGTTAAAGGTGCTGTGGACAATGTGATCTCAACCAAAATTGTTCTTGAAACAGTTCCAATTTAGACTGCCCACAAAATTCTACGGAAATTTCCCCTTTCCTTCATAGTCAGTTTTTGAAAGACAAAACTTCCAAAAGTGGTTAAAACATCCACCTGTAGGATTATTTATGTATTCAAGGGACCTTAGATTGGAAATATATGACAATTTAACAAAAGCATCTTCCTATTTAGCAAGTTTGTATTCCACCTAGTCTTGAAATTGGGAAAGTCGGAGACACAAACTCGAAATCATCGTAGTGGGGATTTAGTATGCTGGCAGCGAAACTGGCTTATTTAAGTAATATCTTAGATTCATCAAGTAATTATAACCATTCTAAAGCATCCCAGATCAATCACATGGACATCCAATAGTAAGCATAAATACCTAGAGCCAACTCATTAAACTTGACTTTGCATATACATTTATTTTTTAGCATCTTACATCCACAGCTATAAAATTTTTTTCCACTGGAAGTCAGGCAGACTTTACCACTCCAGGGCAATTTGTTGTAAAGGCATCAGGACTTAGTGCTTCAACTGTCTACTATGAAATTAGAAGAAATTCTGGGTAAAACAGGGTGAACATTTACTTCCTGGTCTGGGCCAAAGTAATTAATTGTGCCCACAAATGCTGTATGGTAAGTTGCACTTTTGGCATAAAATTAGCATTTACAGGGTGGCCTTTTTTCAGGTGTGAATAAATCAGCCTCATGCAATACAAAGTTCCCCTGACTGTACTATCATAACAGTGCACACCGCAATTTAACACAACCTCTAGATCCCATCGTTCAATAATTCATCCGCTCCAAGGCTCAGAAAAGTTGTTTCTTCGTGACGCTTTTAAACCCTGTCTCTAGTGTTGTTTATAGGTGGATTTGGAAAAATTCGTCCTTCTCTAGCTGAACCTTTTGTAGAAAGGCTGTCCATAGTTGCTTTACTGTAATAATCCAACTGTTGGACATTCAAAGTGGCCAGTCCAAACAAGAACTACCCTCTAAGGCTGGACAGGATTGAGCACCACGGTTTTTCCCTAGATCAACAGGAAGTCCTTAGATCCCAACCTGCCATGATTGAAAATCTGCAGAGACTGTATGATGATTTAGCAATAACGGTCTTTGAGATATAGAAGATAATGATTCTCATGACTATTAGTTTTAACCCTTTACAAATGAGTGGGGTAAACCATTCTTTCCTAGAGTTAAAGGCCTTAAATCCAGAGGCCTTAATTGTCGAGCAGTTCTTTAAAAAACAGCCGATGAAAGATCTTTTATCGATATCAACCAGTGTGCATAATCTGTAATTGATACATTGATAACGCGGCATTTTCATACCTAGACTATTAATAAACGGTTCTGCGCAGATTCTCAAGACAAAACATCTGTAAGTAGATAAAGCATATTAAAATGACTGAAGTTCTGCCATTTTGTACCATCCTACATGAGCCCTAGGCCATGGGGTTTGTGCCCAAAAAATGATATGGTACAACATTACCATTTTTGTGGGCCCTTGGCAATCCTGTATAGAACCAGTTTTTCCCCAGGCAATGACAACTTAGTGGGGCAGACTGCCATGGAGTGTTTCTAAAAAATTAGAGCCTTAGCTATTAACTTCCTTCTAAATTATTATTGATAAAACTTTTGCCTTTGCACTATTCAGCCAATTGAAGTAGAAAAATTGGTGGAAAGGATCCCCAATGCATTGAGGGAGTGTGTCCTTGGGGATAAACATCCAGGTCTTTTTGAGCATAAAATTGCAGCCACTGGAATCTAAGTCTTTTGAATTTAGGAGAATGAATGGGTCCAGTGAAGTGTTGTACTCTAGGAACTATCCTGTACCACATATTTTAAATCATTGGCGCTGGTATATAGGGCTGCTCCGGTATGTACCAATGCAGGCCTACATTTCGCTCAATACAGCACTGTGAAGCGATTTTTGTTCCATGTCTAAAAAATATTTTAAGCACTGTCTCTGCAATAATTATACTAGTGGGATTGGCTATCAGCTACAGATCGAACTAGCATGCGTCCTTTATTCCGGCAGTGCCTAAGGAGAACTTTTGATCACTACTGTGAAACCGTTGAATGCCCTCCGACCCATTAGAATAAATGCTTTCCTTGAATTTAGCATGAAGTTAGCTCCTTTCATGTACAATTTACCCTGATGAATTATTAAGGTGCCTATGGCAAGGAGGCATCAACAGCTTTTTACCAGCTGGAAAGACCTCTGAATTTATTTCACCACGATGACTCGCACGAAAGCTGCACTATGCATTTCTCATATATCCTCAACCCAAAAACCCCTTGTATAAGTGGTTATGCTGGGATTCCTGACGTTTGTTAACTTTCCTGCTATTTGATGTACCTAAGATGGGTAGAGTCTTGGTCCAGTACTGAAACTTTCTAATAATAAGACAGTGATTTCTTAATGAAAATGGGGCTGCGAACCCTAATCAATCAAGCTAATATTTCAGTGGGTGAAACCACTTTCTTTCTACGCCCCCATTAGGTTTCCCAAAAATAAATCCACAGACTTCCTGTAGACAGTTACTCTGAGTCTTAATATAAAAAAAAATACTATGTCCATATATGAGTACGAAGTACTCCCACCTCCATTGTCTTTGGAAGCATTTCTTACCAACTTACAATGGGGCTGCAAGTATCCATCCAGGGACATGTCCATGTGCAAGTAGTAGCTATTTATTCAAATTTAATGACGTGAAACCGACAATAAATATTTTATTTGGATCCTAGCATTTCAAAATTTAAACCAATCCTTCATAAACCATAAGTTCAATGTAAATAAGTCAATACGTGCCCAAATATGTCTGTCTGTCCAGCAGTAGTTTCTTCAACTCTTTAGACTGACTAAATGGGTTAGGAATGGGTCTGTAATACTAACGTGCAGGGTTAGGCCAAGACAAAAAAAATATCCATATAGTATTAGAAATGGATAGTTTACTCATTTCCCAAAAGGTTTCTGGCTGACAAAAAAGGGGCCATTACACGTATCGATACCCAATTTGTACTAGGCTTTTTTAATCGGAGTGAAGGTTTACAACATTTTTCATAAGCAGCTAGCCTAAGCCCCTTTCAGACACCCTTGTAAGGCCTCCAGCTGTGTTATTGCTAAGATTTCAGTTAGGAGTTTTGTAGAATACCCGGGTCAAAAAGCGTGTTAATTCCCTCAGCAATTGTGCAGGAACTCCTAAGTAATAGCACTATATTTTGCTTCAACAACCTAGTAAAATGTTTTAACAAAAGGGAATTCCCGGCTATAGATGTATTGCTCGGCAAGTAATTCCCATCAGAATGCTGTAAAGGGTTGATGGGTCATACTAGACCTTCGCCTCTAAATGAAGTCTAGAGAGGCTGGATTCTTACCTGACTTTACAGCTGATAATTAAACAGAAGTTTTTCCAAATTTGGTGGGGGTATTTTCCGGGTCCAGCTTGATCTCACCAGGTCCACGGGCGAAATTAGCCATCTTGGCTCCATTATCCCAATCTGTGTTCTGGCTGAGTTTCTGAATAATGTTTTTCAATTATATTCCCCAGTCTGCGATAGTGCTGAAACTTGTCATTTCAAGTATAGTCTAAGTGTGAAAGGATGCGAAATCGATGACGTCAAACAGGTGACTCTACACATCCCAGTTGCCGTTTGATATTTTTATTCCTGGAGGTGGAGAACTAAGAACAGGGATTCCGGTCTATCTCCTAGGTGGCCTGCGCATATAGCCATATGGAACCTTTTTTATCGTAAACTGGTCATGAGTCTCATGATTACCCCAGGCAGTGCCTTCTTTCCAAAACACTCTGGAGCCCAGCCAGTATTTTGGCTAAGGATCGTAGATTCCAATGTGTTTCTTTACTTTCAATTGTGTTCCACACCTGATGTAGTACGATGAGATTCTCATTGTGAAAAATGCCCTTTGACTGATTCAAATTTGGGATTAGTGAGAGCAGTTCGCAGAGTGACTACGGTGCATCTTGTAATTGTAATACGTTGCCATATATTAGTCGGAGACTAATGTTAACGTAATCAACAGAATGATGTGTCTTCTTTTTGGGAAAGTCAGACTGATGATTGTCCTGCATAGCTAATGGTCTTTCCAACACAAGTAATACACAGCGTGTACAGTAATACTTTGATGCCACCCTATACCTATGCATGCTTATGGCACCAGATAACCACCATATTGCTTTACTTAATTGGACCCAATATTTGTGATAGATATACAAGGTGAATCAAGGATAGGCGCAATTAGTCACCTGGGCATGAGCCTTTTACTTACAATTCAAGCCCTTTTAGCTTCAGTACCAAGAATCTTTGTACAATGGTGGTGTAGGTCAAACAAGTCGCAACAAATATAAAGTTTACTTTTGTATCCAATACCTTCCAATACTGGGACACACATTGGTTGCCTATGGCGATACCTCCCTGCGGAAGTAAATACCGGCTTATTTCTCCAAAAGCACTTCTCAAACTCAGAGTATATGAAATCATACAGTGTTTATCAAACTCTTAAAGTCAAGGAAATATTTTTTCTGGCCTGACAATTGTGAGACAATGGTTGTTTTCATACACATAACTGGCTAGAAGTGCACTGGCTGGATGCCAGGAATAAAGAAATACAGAAAACCTGGAAATATTTGGCTACAAAAAGTCATGAAGAAACTGACTGGGGAAAGTTTCCAGCTGCTTATCAAAATGTAATTCAACCTTCAGACATGACTTCCAATAACCTACAGGGAGATGTAAGACAACTGCATACAGACCTGGTTAAAAATAAACAAAACACTGATGAAGTATATCAACACAAACAAAAAAGGCTGGAAAATGGAAGAAGCTTTAAACAGATATTCTTAAAGATGCAAAAAATCAGAGCTCAAAATGAAGAAAAGGCTGGCTGAATATGAGACTGCTCAGGAAGAGATGTTTCAAAAATAATAGAATTAGAGGACACAGGATGTAAGGAAAACCTGAGACTTTCAGCTATACCAGACAAGCTGGAAAGAACAGACTGCATTAATTTTATGAAAGCACAACTAAGCAACTGGACTGGTATTCCACAGCGGGAGTTGTTAGTTGAAAGGGCACATGGTGTATATGCTCCGAACCTGACTATAAAAAAGCAACCTAGACCTTTAATAGTAAATATGTAATTCTACCAGCAGAAGGAGTTGATTCTGACAAAACTGTGGCAGAAGGACAAAGTACTAAAAGTGGGACACAGCCGAGTGTTTGTAGAGAATGATTACTCATTGTACACTAGAAATAAGAGGAGCAAATTTATTGCACTATTCTGGGAATGTCAAGATGCAGGTGTGAGATCCATACTTCCATACCCAGCTGTGTTCAAGGTATTCTTCCCTGGAGGGACAAAATCATTTTTTGAAGATGTCCATGCTAAGGAGGAAATACAAAAGTTTATCCAACATTTCTCCCTTCTTCTCTCTCTCGTTTTGTTCAGTTTTAAGAAATCCAGGCACTGTAATGTTAAAAAAAGCCTGGTTAAAAACCACGGTAAAAGAAAAATTAATGTGCTTTTTCTCATTCTTGCATGAGGGAATGACTGGATTAAAGCTCTTAGACTGATTTGGTGACAAGTTTTAAGAGAGAGCAAGTAAGTAAAAAAGAACATTCAATATTATGAGGCTTTTTTTCTAGTAAATACATGTATGCTCAGTAACAATTCTGCAGCTGGTCTTCATGTGTCCATGGAAACAGTCTGATAAAGAGAAACTGGCTACAGTCTGGTGGATACTGACTGGGAAAAAAAGAAAAGAGAAATTGGCTAGGAGATAATGTTCTCTGAAAGCATTCAGGGTTTTTCCCAAGGTAGATAATGTTCTCTTAAAGCATTCAGGTGCTTTCACATGGTAGTTAATGTTCTCTGAAAACATTCAGGGGTTTCCCAGCTGGGAGAGCTATAAAGATAAGACAAACCTAATCAGCACTTAGTAGAAGTACAGGCTGCATCATGTGTCTTAGCATGCATAACCTTTCTTTTAGGTTAACTTAAGTCTGTAAGTGTGACTGTCAGTTTGGGACTTTTGTTCCTATTAGGAGGGTAAAACTTCAATATTTGAAATTATACATAGATTTGTGTGTTAGTATTAAGTTAATAGGTTTTAGGGGGTATTGGAAGTATGTTTATTTTTTGTTTGAGAGCTTTCAATAAAAGAAAAAAGCTTTATAAGATGAGACATAGGTCCAAATGGATATGACAAGAAATAACTGTATAAAAGTTCAAACTGCCAAACAGTGTACAGTGTATGCATGTAACACAAAAGCTGAAGCTAAACATTTAACAAAAAAGGTGTTGTACATAAAAGGTGGGAGTAATAACTTTTTAATACAATGATACTTTCATTAATGTCTTTAAATGTAAATGGCTTCACAGATAAATACAAACAAGAAAGAGTAGTGAATTATATTAAAAATGTAGAGTGCAAATAGTTATGTTACAGGACACACACTTAGAAAGAACTGAACATATGAATTTGATAAAGAGAGGTTTTCAGGAAGGTTATTCAGTGGAATACCTGGGACAAAGAAAAAGAGGAGTACCTATATTAATTGCAAGAGGGGCTCCAATACTGATAGAAGAAGATAAAAAGATAATAATGGCAGATTTGTAGTGCTAATTGGCTACTGACAAGAGAGGAGGATTACACTGGCATGTATTTACATTCCACCTAAAACTGCTGGAGCTTAAGAAGATTCTGGGAGAAATAATCAATTTTCAGCAAGGAATATGATTTATAGATGGGGACTGGAATTTGATTTGCAGAAGGGAAGGTGTGTCCAGGGGGCCCAGAAGGAAAAATATAACAAAGGAGGGTAGATTTGTGAAGAAATGTATGAAAATATTTGGCATGGAAGATGTGAATTCAGTAATAGGAGTTTGGAGTGAATTTACATATTATTCCTCAAGATATAAAAACTAGGATAGGCTAGACAGAATCCAGATTTCACAGGAGCACGTACATTTAATTGAAGGTCTTGATACCTACCCATAACTACTTCAGATCATGCACCAATAATAGCTAAAATAAAAGAACTGGTTAATGAAATAAAAATGAGACACTGGCACCTTCCCACCTGTCTGTTGAAAAGAGAGGAATTTAATGAATGGGTAGTGGAGATTATTCAGGAGCTGTTATAGGGGATAGAATTTTTTTCTGAAAATATAGCTAAGGAGTGGGATAAAATTAAGGTGGAGTTTAAAAATAGGGTTGAAATAAAAGAAAGGGAGCTATGGTTAAGAAGTAACAAGAATTATTTAGAGGGACTGACAAATGTTAAAGTATTGCAGAATAGGTTGAATCTCACAGAACAAGAAGAGAATCAACTGCAGAATGTTAGGTAGAAAATTAGGGATTATTTTGAAAATATGCACGAGTTTAGAAAGATTGCTGTTAAGCAACTGTTTTTGTGATAATAACACTAGAGCACAAGAACTTTTAGCACAATGACTCAGGCAACCAAAAGTAAAAAGGGCTGTCATAACAAGGAAAGTAACAAGAGATCCTGCAGAGGTATTAGAAATATTTTGGAAATTCTATGAGAGTCTCTATAAAGAAGAGAAATATGAAAATCAAGAAAAGATACACATGGAAATGTTTATGGAAGAATTACATATGCCAAGGTTAGCGGTAAATGAGGTTCAATTACTACCAGTTAGAATTGGAGGAGATGAGATAAAAATTGTGATGTATAACCAATCTACAGGAAAGCATCCAGGAATAGATGGTATTCCTGTAGAAGTTTGGAAGCTAGGAGGAAAAAAAACTGATAAAGATCTGGGAGGTTTTGTTTAACGGTATCTTAAGAGGAGGAGAAGTACCAATAGCCTGGAAGAAAGCAGTGGTAGCTGAAATACCTAAAGAGGGTAAAGATTCATCAGATCCAGCTTTATACAGGCCCATTTCAATACTAAACCATGATTATAAAGTGTTCACATCCTTAATGGCTAAAAAAATGTCAAATGTAATGCTAAAACTGATAGATATGGATCAGTGTGGTTTTGTGAAGGGGAAGCAAACATTTGGCAACATTAACAGAACATTGATGATCCAGAGGGGAAGCCGAATGTAAGAAAATACCATAGCTGTTGGTGGGTCTTGATGCAGAGAAAGCATTTGACAGAGTAAGCTGGAATTTTATGAGGAGGGCAATGGAAGCATATGCATTTCCTGAAAAAAAAAACTATAAGGTTGATTAGGAGGGTATATGAGAGATTGGAAGAAAAAATTAAAGTGGGTGGGGGCTTCTATGATAATTTCTGCTTGAGCAGAGGAACCAGGCAGGGGTGTCCTCTTTCCCTTTATTTGCATTATATTTGGAACCACTGGCAAATAAAATAAGGGACTTAGAAATTCAAGGATATAATTGGTATGGTAGGGAAGTAAAGCTGGCTTTATTTGCAGATGATATTATTTTATAGCTGCCAAAACCAATAAGACATTAAAGTGTTGTGGAACATTTTGAGACAGTTTCAGATCTTTTCGGAATACAAAATTAATGAAGCTAAAACAAAGGCAACAGTGGTAAATTATGTACCCACACACAAACTGGTTCAAGAATTCCCATATTTATGGGAACATGATAAAATGAAGTATTCAGTAGTATAGATTAAAAATGATTCTAGTGTGGCATCTAAGGATGTGTGGGAAGAAACTAAACTAAAGATAATACAACAACTGAGAAAATGGAAGATTTTTTTATGTGGATATGGATAGTAAGATATAAGCAGTTAAAATGTTTTTATACCTTTAATCTTAAACACAGGTCAGGCATATTTTTATCAACCAGTGGATAAGTTGTGGGTAGAAATTAATAAAGAGCTGAAGGACTTTATCTGCGAGGGGAAGATGGCAAGAGTCAAATGAGATAAGCTGATTCTTTCAGTAGAACAAGGCAGGTTGGGATTACCCAATTTGAGGGGTTTTTTCAGAGCTACAGAGTTAAGACTCCTATACATAGCCCAAGCCTAAAACTATAATTCAAAGTGGAAAGGGATGATGATAAAACAGGGGAGAAGCTCAAGAAACAAGGAGAGACTGGGATTTTGGATGAAGGCATTTAAGGAGAATAACAATAATCATGCAGAATATTATATCCATAAAGTAGCAGAAAGTATTCTAAGAACTAAACCAACACAGGAATGGAGAAAGGAGATTCTGCCAATTGGGATGACTGCAAGTAGGGATACGGACAGTAGGCAAGAGGGGGCTGGAATATATTGGAGAAAACTGGCAAAGAAGCAAAGGTATTGGGAGCAAATAACTAGAGAGAGAGAAAGATGATAGAATGAGAAGACACCAAGATTTTATTTGAACTGCAGGCTAGATATTGCCTTCCATATTAGGGTTTGATATCAGAGTATAGGCAAAGTAAAAGAAATAAGGAGGTTCTAAACAAAAGGCCAGCACTGGTAGAGTTTTTAACAAAGGGCAGGATTCAAGATGGCTTTCACGGAGTCTAAGACTCGTGTAAGACTCCATGCAGCCATCGCGATCCAGGAAGAGGCCGAAATCCCGTGTAAGAGACCAGCTAAAACGTCTCTTACACGGGCAGGGAGAGGATATGCCAATTACCTCACTTGCAGCCAAAAGGCATGCAAATGAGGTAGATTAGCGATCCACGAAGCTGAAACCAGCCCATGTAAGAGTCGTGTTAGGTGCAGAAATGTACTCAGTTGACAACTGAGTACGTTACTGCAGATAACACAATGGAGCCATGACAGCTCCAAATAAAGTATGCATATGTAGCAGGCAGCATGCCAATGGCCAAATATGTGGCCATCGGCACGGTAACCCGATGCAAACATGAAATAAAATAATTTTTTTCTTTCGGCGATCGGCGAGGTTTAAACGCAGTGCAGCCCCACGCAAACGGGCTGCGCTATATAAAACATGAATATAAAGGTTTGAAACCCACAAATGTAGGTTTTATGCAATGCATGGATTTGCAATGCAGGGACTAGCAGACCGAAAACAACATGGCCACCGTTTGGTGGTTGTTAAGGGGGAAGATGAGTGTAAGACACGTAACTAAGCATTAGTAGGCAATCCTATGTAAATGAGTGGTAGGATAGTGAATCGCACTGTCACATAGCAAATAAGCACATTCCATGTAGTGTAATAGTTAGATAAGAGGGAGTAACAGAGTAGGAGATAGGTAACATCACAGGGGGGGAATGTCAGGAAGAAATCAAGCTCATTGGAGCAAAGTGGTATGTGAAAGATGTCAATCACACAGCATAAAAAGAGGAGTGTCAACAGATAAGCATGGGAAAGTCAAGAAATGGAAGGTGTACACTGTGGCCAACACCAAAGTTTCTTGCTGTGTGTGCATGCTCGCGTGTGTGCACTGGGAGGCGCGAGTAAGACAGAGTGTGCGCATGTAAGCGTTAGTGCGCGCGTGTAAGGCAGAGTAAGTATGTAGGAGCCTGTGTAAAGATCTGTAAACCTGTTTGCACTGGTGTGCGCGTGTTTTAACCTGAATAAGCAGATTCTAGTCCATGTAAGCATGTGTGCGCGCGTGGTAGCCACTGCGAGCGTGTTTACGCTGGTATGCGCGCTGCTCCCCCCTGAGGAAACAAAAAGGAAAAAGGAAGCAGAAGAAATAGTAGGAAGCTAGCAGGGAATACTGGTAGAGCTAGCAGGTGAAAACAATTAGAAGCAGGCAATTACACAGGCAGAATACTAGCCCACCCAGCACTTAAAACACTGCAAACAGCATTGCAGTATGTTTCTCTCAAGAGACACTGCAAGACAGGAGTAAACTAGTAGAAGTGAAAACTGAAAAGCTGCACTCAGACCAAATATGCTATGGGCTGCCATAGCTGTTATAACGAGACATAGGAGACTTGCTGAGGGGGGTGACAATGCAAATGCTGCCAGACAACCCACAGTGAGGAGACGGAGAAGAGTGTACAGGCCCAGGGTCACCTACCAGGGGTTACATGAGCTGGAGATAGTGGAGCACTGTAGAGTGGACAGAGACCTCCTGCAGCAAATTGTTGAGCTGTGCAGGCCATGCCTCACACACAGAACCAACAGAGGGGAACCCATCCCAGTGGAAACCAAGGTATGTGTTGGCCTAAGAATACTAGCAACAGGTACCTTCCAGAGACAAACTGGTGATATGATGGGGATATCACAGGTATCAGCCTCCACGGTACTGCACCAGTTCCTGGATGCCATGTCAGCACATGTCGGTGAGCATGTATATTTCCCCAATTCCCGTGAGGTATTGGCCAGCAATATGCATCTCTTCCATCAAATAGCGGAATACCCTGAGGTAGTGGGTGCAATAGACTGCATGCACATACACATCAAAGCACCAGCCGGTGAGCGGGGTAGGGCCTACATTAACTGCAAGGGCTTCCCCTCCATCAACTGCCAGGTCGTGTGTGATGCCCAGGGCATAATAATGAATGTGTGTGCTGGCTGTCCTGGCAGCTACCATGATTCCCATATCTGGCATTTGACGCAGTTGTACCAGACATTTGCCAATGGGGACATCCCACGTGGTCACCTAGTGGGGGGATGCACTGGAGCCGTGGCTGATGACACCCATCAGAAACGCACACACACACCTGAACAAGAACGCCATAATGAGGCACACGCACAAACACGTAATGTAATAGAGTGTGTGTTTGGGCTGCTCAAGTCACAGTTCCGGTGCCTGGACACATCGGTGGAGCCTTGCAGTACTCACCAACTACATGTACCCAAATTGTCATGGTATGTGCTATGCTACATAGTATGATTCTGCGAAAACAGCTGCAGCAGGACCAGCATAGGGCCGGGACAAACAGCCCCCCACCATTGCCAAGGCCATCACAGGCAGAGCGTGACTAGGAGGAGGAACAACCTGAGCCTGCCCCAGTAGGCAGAAGGAGGCGTGCCCCATATGCCCTGGCCTTGGCAAATAGGCAACGCATAGCACATACACTGGCTCAGTAGGATCCCTGGGAATGATACCCCTCTCTGACTCACTCATATAGTAACAGGGACGCCTAACATGACACAACCTGCTCTCAAACATGTACAGGGAGTGTAGTATGTGCATCTGACAGAGGCAGCCCTGCAGCACCACCTGAGGCATGATTGCCATGTGTTAAGCAATGTAACACCATCTAGTATATGCAAACATGAAGACCCTGCCTAACATCTCACCCTCACCAAGCATGATGCCACATTATGAAGACAACCAGATCAAGTACAATAATTGGCTGAAGTCTTGCTGTTAGCAAGGGGGAACAAATGGCTGACAGCCTGGGATGACATGCTGAGCAAGACTTGATGCCCCACCTGCTAGGGATGGCATGCACCCAGCACACCTGGCTGTGTGGATACTGGCAAAGGCTGTTGTCACCCCAACTGTGCCTTGAATAGGTAAGGCTAGAAACACAAACCCACCACCATAGGTAGCACAAGGGATAACAACCTGGATGTAATGCGACCCAACACCAGAAGTCTAACCTGCAAGGTGCATGCAGACCAAACCCACCACAGCATGGAGAATGGTAATATCTGTTCTGTAACAGAAACCTGGGTCAAGGCCCAGAAGAGCACCCTAATACTACCAGGTTATGCCTCATACCATGCTCTACAGCTCCAAAACATGGAACGCACTACAATAGGAGTGTGGCTACCAGTAATTGTCAAGGATAACCACACCCCCAGGTTGGTACCACAGCAAGAAGCAGCATGGACTATCCATGGGCAAGTAACAGTGGCTCAAACTGCGTCCCTGTTTGCAGCCTAAAACAGACCACACTCACAAACCCAGGAACCCCAGCCAGCCTTCCTGAAGACACTGGAGAGTATGAATGTCTCATCAAATACCAAACAAGGCACACACAAAGTATGACATAGGTGGCAATCCATTATGTATGGAAGAAGTAATCAGGGACCTAGGGACAAAAGTGGATGGTAACCCATCATGTGACACTCACATTGCCAAGGTGGCCAGGAAGACCTGCTATATTGCCCACCTTGATATGAAAGGATGCACATGTAGATCAAGAGAGGTCACTGTGCCCCCATACTCTTCCCTTATCAGGCCCATACGTGACAACAATGCCCCAGTTCGGATGTACCTTACCTTACACCTGCAGCAGTTAGAAAGACAGCAAATGTACCTCACCAACAGGACAAAGGGTCCAAACATTTGACATCTGCAGCCTGGCTGAAGAAACCACAGCCCAATTCACAAGCATACTGCCCAGTCAGAGGCAATGTATGCCTGATGTACAAGACCATGTCCAATCCAGAATGAATGGGCATGCTCCACTGCAGAAACCCCAAATCCAGCAGAGACACCACAGTGAGATATCTGAACCTCCACACATAGATAAATAGGATGTGCTGGAGGGACAGATCCATAACCCAGAGGCTCCTTACCCTCTGGAACAGAATCCCAGTCCATGATTGGCTGAGCTGCACACTCATACTCAACAAGAGAAATCTGGTGAAGTGCATGGGAGATAGTAGGTGTACACTGGGGGCCATCCCTGTGTCACATCTAGTAAAGTAAACCCTACATGGGTATAATATGCACATTGCAAGGGGTGTCAAAACTCACACACAGTCTGTCCATGCTCAAACAAGGCCAGGGCAGATAGCCTAGTATGAACCTATGACGATACAAATTGCGCAGGACACAAAGGATTATCACACAGCTGTCCTACCTGATGGTAGGAACCATGGTGATAATCCACAGATATGCACTGCAGTACTCTAATATCACAAACAATACACCAAACCCACACACATTGCCAACATCCTACCTAACAGACTCTTTGCAAACTCCCCACCAGCACCTAACTGCCAAATATCTATCCCAGCAGAGTGCTAGCCCCCTGACATTGCAGATGCTGAGGTAACAGCCAGCATCTACAAAGCACAGCACACAGCATCAATGTTACCAGATGGTGTCCTGGGTTGTGTCCAACAAGTACTGTAAGAAGAATGGAACAGCAAATAGCACTACTGCTCACTATCAGTCTTACCACAGGATATGTACCCAAAGAGCAGTGTACAGCAACAGTGGTCCCTCACCAAAAAGGTGGTGCCTGAATGGATACTGCAAACTATCACCCCTCAACCCTGACTATCTAGGTTGGCAAAGTAATGGAGAGGATGATCATGGATCCCAGGAATAACAAGATTGGGTACCTACAGACATTGGACCCTACCCAGTGTGGCTGTCATAGGGCAGATCCTGCCCCTTACACATTTCTGACTCATGTGAAATGTGCACTGAGGCCATTGATGTGGGGAATGTGGATCACACAGCCTATCTGGACCTTGCTAAACCCTTCCATACAATACCCTAGTTGGTCAGTACAGATAAGCTCACCAGCCTAACTATAAACCCCTATCCAAGTAGATGGGTTGCAAACCAGCTGAAGGGCAGAACTGACCTGGTCAGACATGCTGCAGCCATGTCAGACTGCAAACCAGGTACAACTGACATCCCACAAGGCATGGTCCTGGGACCTCTCTTGCATGCTATATATGTCACATAGGTACAGGCCAACATGGAAGGACTCTGTCTGAACAGGTTTGCTGAGGACTACAAACTGCCCACCATATCGGACCCTCCAGCTGACACAAGCAACCTACAAAAGGCACACATAGAAACAGACAAGTGCCACAGCCATGTCAACAAGCTAAATGCAGAATAGTGTATAGTCATCCCCTGTGGAAACACAGTACATGGCCAGAAATTACCACATAGATGTTAACCCAGTAAGTACATCAGGAGCAATAAGAGACCTGGGGACACAAGGTGATAGATATCCTGCATGTGACAACCATGTGTCTGTAGTGGTTACAGAAACATACCATATACTCACCTAATCATGAAGATAAGCACAGATAGGTCAGGGTAGGTCAATGTGCCTCTCCAGTCATCCATCAGCAGCCTCACAATTGTGTACAATGGCCCTGCAGGGATGTACCTTAACAGACACCTGCATCAACTGGAAAGACCCCACAAATACCCAATCAGGAGGATCGCAGAGCTGTAACAGATGCCATGTGTTGCCTGATTAAACAAACTGCAGCTCCACACAGTGCCATGCCGCCTGGCTGGAGGTGAACTGTGCCTGATGTATAAAGCCATGACCAAGCTGGTATCAATGGGCATTTGGCACCATGTAACATCTGAATGCTGGTGACCTATGCAGCTGACAGGCCTGAACCTCAGCACAGACATAAACAGGCCATGCTGTGCCGATTGGTCCATAACCCAGATGCTCACTCCACTCACGACTAAACTCCCAGTACAGGTTATCCAGGGAGTCCCTCATTTACTGTCATCCAGAGGAATCATGATGACTGGATGGGAGATGGTAGGTGTACCCTGGATGTCACCTGTATGTCACGAGTAGACAGAGGCACAGCACACTAACCTTGACATATGTCATGGCAAACACCAGTAAATGTGTGTTGAAGGGCAAACACTCTCTGACTAACATTACAAATGGACTAGGGCACATGGCCATTGTTTGTCACTGTCCACACAAGTTGTGGAATACATTAACAATGTCGGACAATCATGTACTATGCTGTCCATATCTGAACAAAATGCAACATGGTCATATCTGCACAACTGGCCCTCGACCAATCTGGTGTGCCCACTATAAATATTACAAGCAGTGATAGGACTGAAACCGATGTTACTGTCCACCACAGTGAAAGTACTGCACCAGTACACTATACAACAATCCACTGTTTGGTCAGTAGGAAAGGATGTTGACAACTGTATGCAAATTATCCCATGGTGACCCTGCAGGCACAGCATAATGCCTGTTAGGTTCAGACACAAAGCAGTTGGGCAGTAAGAACACAACCTGATGTCCAACACTCAACTGTACATGTGAAATATAGATGACGTCCACACACAAACACAAATGTGGTGGACCACAGATCCCAACATAAGGAAAGTTCACACTGGGCATGCTCGCACACTTAGATAAATGAGACGTGTCAGTCAAAAAGCCATAGAAACTGTGAACTGGGCATGCTCACACACTTAGGCCATGTCACAGTTCAGCAGTTGCACAAACATATCTGGCGTTTATATGTGTTAACACAGGAGCCTCCCACAATACAGAAATCTGCCCAGTGCACACAGTGAAATTACAACAGAGACATAAGTAAAGTACTGGATCCCACTCATATGCTAACATCTTCCACAGTACACAAGTTGTTCATAGAGATAGGGAAAGCTATGGCAATAAAGACCCACAAACAGTATATGAGCAACAGATACTTGCATCTGACAGGTAAACATATGGCCGTAGAGTGCAATACTAGGCTGTTGTCCCTAGGGAATACAGAAGGCTATCCACAGTGTATTTGGTGTCTGCCTCCACAGTACAGTAGGCCACTGTGCCTGTGCAAAGTTAATGCATAGATATGCTCTCCCCTGTACTGATGGATAGTAACAGATGTACATACCTCTTCATACATAATGATGTCAGCACACTATACATATGTCAGGAGCACAAATGATACTCAGTAATTTGAATAGCGCGCTCTGCTACTGTCTCTCTCATAAGTGTCATAACATAGTTAGGTAGGGGTTTGAATCCTGCAAGTGCTCAGTGTGGATGTGTGTGGGGGAGTAGTGTGTATGCAGTCCCAAGTGTAAGAGAAATGTTCCTTTTGCCAACTAGTACAACACAACACATGCTGCATATTCCACTGTCTAAACACTGATGATGTCAGCACCGTATAAGTACAGCAGGAGAAAGCAATCTTCCCAGTGATGCAAATAGTGCACTCTGCTACTGCGTCTCTCACAAGTATCATAACATAGTTAGGTAGTGGTTTGAATCCTGCAAGTGCTCAGTGTGTATGTGAATGTGTGTGGGGGAGTAGAGTGTGTGCAATCCCGAGTGTAAGAGAAATATTCCTTTTGCCAACTAGTACAACGCAACACATGCTGCATATTCCCCTGTCTAAACACTGATGATGTCAGCACCCTATAAGTACAGCAGGAGAAAGCAATCCTCCCAGTAATGCAAATAACGTGCTCTGCTACTGTGTCTCTCACAAGTGTCATAATATAGTTAGGTAGGGGTTTGAATCCTGCAAGTGCTTAGTGTGTGTGTGTGAATGTGTGTGGGGGAGTAGTGTGTGCGCAATTCCAAGTGTAAGAGAAATGTCCCTTTTGCCATCTAGTACAACACAACACATGCTGCATATTCCACTGTCTAAACACTGATGATGTCAGCACCCTATAAGTACAGCAGGAAAAAGCAATCCTCCCAGTAATGCAAATAGCGCCCTCTGCTACTGCGTTTCTCACAAGTGTCTTAACATAGTTAGGTAGGGGTTTGAAACCTGCAAGTGCTCAGTGTGAATGTGTGTGGGGGAGTAGTGTGTGTGCAATCCCAAGTGTAAGAGAAATGTTCCTTTTCCCAACTAGTACAACACAATACATGCTGCATATTCCACTGTCTAAACACTGATGATGTCAGCACCCTGTAAGTACAGCAGGAGAAAGCAATCCTCCCAGTAATGCAAATAACACACTCTGCTACTGCATCTCTCACAAGTGACATAACATAGTTAGGTAGGAGGTTGTATCCTACAAAAGCCATGTGTGTTTTTGTCACACAGTTTGTCCATGTGTGTGGGGTGTTGTTCCCAATATTGCACGACATACATTATAGCAGTAATGTCAATGCACACATGATGTATGTGTGTGCCACCTACACATATGTAGCTGTGAACTTCAATAGTTCCCATGTCCGAAGCCTGCCTCATGTGAATACATGGAATATGCATTAGACAACTGTATGACTGTGGTGTTCTGTGCAGGGGCTGCATGTGGTATGTGAATATACAGTGTGAGTTGTAGATGGTGTCATCCCACCAGCGAGGGATACACGACTGGTCTGGAGCATATAGTCCACATGTTGGTGATGAACAGGTGCAGCATGTTGTCACCTCTTGTGGGAGTGGTAACAAGTTGTTCCATAGCAATGCAGGGAATGAATGCTAAGAACCCTTCAGATAGGGTCTTGGAGCTACAGTAATGCTCACACTCTATGTTTGGGTAGTTGCAGTCCACCCATATAATGGTGTTTGTAGAGACAGTCATATTCCCAGTGTTGTCAGGAAGGCCAAGTGGGTTTCCTGGGTATGGGAGGGTGGTGTGTGCCAGGCTATGAACCTGAAGGCAGTCTAACCCACTGTTAGTTGCACATGGATAGGCTCTGATGCTTTGTGCTGTGCCACCAACCTGGGGGTGTGTGTATCTGAGGTGCCTTTGGATACATCCCCCCGGTCTGGTTTGGTGCATGTGTAGGGGATGACAAGCATGGTATGAGGTATGACCTGGCAGTGATGGTGTGCACCTGGGAGCCTTGTACCAGGAGTCTGTTACTGCATAGATATTGCTGTACCCCATGCTAAGGACAGTTTCCACTGCATGCATCTTGAGGTTTACACTGCTGCTGTTGAGTAGCATTACTATTAGTGTCCTATCCCGTGTGATACCTGTGTAGGTGGCTATGTAATGTCAGCCTTGCATACAAAGGCACTACGTGTGTAGCAACAGCATCTGCCAATATACAATGGCCCATGGGTGACAGGTGCAAGCTGTCCCTAGCAAAGCAATGTGGCTTGTCCAGCATGTAATCCCACGCTGACAGGCATTGGATTCCCTTTGAATGTCACTGAAACATACGGTAATTGTAGAAACTGATCATCCTGTCTACATATTGTGGCAGCATTCCTGGTGAGGGTAAGATACTACTCAAGGTCAGGGTCAAACCAGCCTATGCCACAAGCTCAGAGAGCCCCTCTATGTCCTCTAACATGTAGTCCAGGGAGGTGCGTCACAGGTCATACACACTGGCACAGACAATGACTGAGTCATATTTCTACATGCCTTGGAGTGACCTGTATGCTTGTGTTATGTGGTGGATCATAGTGCCCGACGGGCATCTCAGCGTGACCTTCACTTTGTTCAGCCTGGTGAGCAGGACCTCAGTGCACCTGACGATAGAGGTACCTATCACAACTGTAGCAGGTGTGTTATCAAGCCATATGGCCTGTGACTGTTTGGCACACAGGCTTTGTGAGCTATGTGTTGCAAGTGCTCTGCACTGGCTTAACATTTGCTTGTGTGTCTGCTTTGCAGGTGTCAGCTGCTCAGGCAGGATGCTATTCCGAGAGTCCAAGAATGTACCTGTGTGTTTGTGCATTTGGATTGCGGTTGTGGCAGGTCTATGTGAGACTGGTAGTGTATTCACTGTAGTATCCCACTCCACCTGACAGGGTATGCCAGTACTGAGTTAAGAGAGCTTAGCCCCCAGTTTGGCTATGTGGTTGCATATCTCACATGTGTTGTTAGTGTATGGGAAGGGGAGAGGGTTGTCTGTGTACATGAGGCAGCTGTAACATTGCCACATGACTCACAGATTCACCAACTGGACCAGAGAGTAGATTGACAGGTGACCTTTGCACATGCTACCATAGCATTGTGTATCCCATACTAAGTACCCAGACATTCACAGGTCAGACGGGCTGGGTCCAGCCCCACCCCCCACAAGTGTATAGACCATGTACCTTTGTAATGTTGAATAACTGGCCTGATACCCAAGTGCTCATACCTGTAATAATACACATTTCAAATAACAGACACTGAGCCCTCACTCAGCAGTTCCAGACTTAGTATGATGTATGCTACCTATCCTGGCACCACAGTATCCTTGACATGTATGGAGACTCTCCCTCCTGTCATAGTTAGTTCTCTGTTGTGGTGCTGTCATGCATGGTATGAGGTATGACCTTGTAGTGCTAGTGTGCTTTTGTGAGTCTTGAACCTGTTGTGTATTACTGCACAGATATCAACATTCTCAAACATCCTCATTGCAGAGTTGAGTGTGGACAGCATGCAACTCGCAGTTGACATGACCATCATTGAGTATCAATATGTACATTTTCGTATCCCCTGTGCTACCTATGTAGGTGGCCATCTCTTGACAGCCTCACTACCAGTATGCAAAGATGTGCAGACAGTACACTATGGTAATTACTATGGGTGTACAAAACAATACAATGACATTCATACTGTAACTGCATCAGGCATGCTGGGAAATGCCCACAATGATATCATTACACTGTACTGTTGTCAACATTATACTATTACAACACTTCTATGTAGTCACCCTGTGCATCAGCACTATGTTAACCTGTTCCAGCACCAATGTTACAGATTGCAGGAGGTGGCACAGTTTCATCATATGCAAAGGGTGTATACTTGGTATGCCTCTGTCTGCCACTGATACAACCAATTGACATGGTGAGGGACAGCAGTACAAGATGGGGCAATGTTGATGCAGTGTGTGCGTGTATGCGGTAGCCCTAGGTGTTATCAATTTGCATGTGTGTATGCATGCACACAGTCCTACCTCATGGCTGCCATATACAGGTGTTTGTGGACAGCCACAGACTGTACCTGCCAGGTCATACAGATCACTGTCTGTGGCCACAGACATGGTACCTGTGCCTGACAGGGGTGCTACGGACCATATCAGGTACTAAGCCAGGCTGTGTACTGTCATCAGAAGCAGGTGGTTGGTGACTGGAGACAGGTCCCTGTTGGGACAGTCCAGAGCCACATGCACGGGGTCTCCTGGGGCGGTCTGATGACAGCACAGACCCAGCATTGCTGGGGCTGCTGCTGGCACTATGTGGGTGGCCGTGGGCATGTTGTCGTCCGCGACGGCTGCCAGCTGCTGCTGTTGCTGGCATACGGCCACATCGATGCCTCAACCGTCCACCATTGTCCTGGCTCATGGACATGTAGTTGTGGAACAGATCTAATGTGTCCCCCCAATGTCTGTCAATGACCTCGGTAAAGTTATGGATGGCAGCTGCAACATCACGCATACAGTCACTCATAGCTGTGCGGCATGCTCTCAGCTCCCTCAGACCCTGTCTGGTGTACCGTTCCATACGTGACTGTGCCTGCATTACAGCCCAAAACATAGCTGATGTTGAAAGACCTCTGTGGGCACGTCTGACAGGGGCGGTACACCCACGGATGCTCCCACGAGAACCCCTGGACATCTGCCTGTGTGGTACCATGTCAGGACCCTGGCCATGGCTGTTGTGTGGGGATGCATGTGCCACCGATACCACATTACGCTGGTCAATGCCCACTGTATCCTGTCCATCACCTAGGGACATTGGTGACAAAGGATGTATTGGCAAGATGACTGTGCGCATTGATGGGGTTCACAGCTGTGTACAGTCAATTGGCTGACCAATGACGGACCCTGGCACACCTCCCTGTGCCATTACACAGGTATCATCATTATCACTATCCACAGCAGCTGATTCAGGTTTCCTGCTGCACAACACCAGAGCAGCACCAGAACCTGTGGGAGTAAGACAGGAAACACAGTTTACAATGTGTACACAATGTCACCACTGATACACACATGCACACATGCACACATGCACACATGGGCACATGCACACATGCAAACATGCACACATGGGCACATGCACACATGCACACATGGGCACATGTGCACATGCGCACATGGGCACATGGGCACATGCACACATGCACACATGGGCACATGCACACATGCACACTCCTCAGTATATGAGATATCAACACACTGACACAAACACACCTGCAATCAAACACATAGCACTACTGCTTCAGCCTATTATTACTATTAGTATCAAGAGTATTGAAGGTAATGTTATTACACACTCACCAGCATGGATAGGCTGCCTTGCTGTTACACCAGAGGGACCTGCAGAAATGAGAAATTTATTGTCAGTGGGGACATCTGTGCCATTGATACTGTGAGTATGATACAGTTCAGTAGTGCAACAGTTAGCTTCCACAGGTCTAGTGCTGATATTGAGAATATCACTCTTGCACAATAATTACCATGATTACAGCTACAAACCGAGGACACACCTCACACATGCATAACCTAACAGTATACAGAACAGTCAACTATACACATGCCATGTTACCTGCACGCTCCGTGTCCTGCTGCTGGGTGGCTCCAGCCTCCATCATTACACATGTATGCTGCTGCTGTTGCTGTTGGGCTGGAGCCACAACACTTAGGAGTAGTCTCTCCAGTCTGGTGAGGGGGGGGGATGTCTAGCCACCCCACCACCTGTGGCAAGCTGCTGCCTGTGGATATCCGACGTACGCTGACTGACATTTCTAATTAAATCACTGCAGTGATGGCGTACCTGATCATATGTCCGGTTATGTGTGCCAATGTCATTTACCCGATGGACCAGATCTTGCCACAGTGCAGTCCTCTCCTGCTGGTTCTGGCTGGTACGGGAAAAGAGTATTGCAAAATCCCGCACCAGGCTCTGGTGTATCTCTTCCTCCTCTGCAGCGGAGTACACAGGGTTTTGCTGGTGAACCATAGCCCTGAAAAGGAAAAGGAAAATATGTCAGCAATATCTGTCAGCAAACTATGGCACACATAATACACATAATACTCGACTGTAGTGATGTAACTTAACCACCATATATAGCATCTGTCTGTCTGTTGGGGGATACACATGTAAATGACCAGATATCAGTGCTCATCCGACAACTGTGCAACAGTACCTGGCACACTCCATACAACAGACTAGTATACTGCAGCAGTCAGCACACTGGTTCAGGTCCAATGCACAACCTGACACTGGGGGTTTGTATCAGGGTACTGTATGGGGAACATTATCAACCCATGCACTGCATGCAATGCATGCTACATATTTCACTGGTAATGCACACTACTCTTACTTGCCATAACCCTACCTACACCACAGTGACATACAGGGTAACACAGCACAACATATGGCAATGTAGTATGTGTTGATCGCAATACCTCACACATCTGTCGCTGGCCTCACACCAAGGACATATACTACCATGACAGACAGACAGTCATGGTGAGCAATCACACCAGTACATAACATGCACCCCATCACTGGCACACTCATTCCACCTCACATATTTGGTTTGCAATGTGTTCATGGGTGTGCATTGTGTCTTAGGTAGGTAGTATGCATTTGGCCCTGGGCCTACAGCAGCATACTGTCATGCTACCCTGCCCCTTGTGACACAAGTGTTATGATCGTACCTGCAGGGTATGTCTG
Organism: Protopterus annectens; assembly: GCF_019279795.1. Taxonomy (NCBI): domain Eukaryota; kingdom Metazoa; phylum Chordata; order Ceratodontiformes; family Protopteridae; genus Protopterus; species Protopterus annectens. The sequence goes on from NC_056746.1 coordinate 956,015,175, forward strand.
ACATCTACTCATGGGGAGCCTTGCTTCTTACTTCTGTGTGGTTTACTCAAGGGTATGTCATATCTGTGGGTAGGGACGTGTACCTCCACCATGTGTTCTATACTGCTGTGACAAGGACAACAGACATAGGTAATTTGTGTTGTGGATGTTGGAGGTGTTACCATGGTTTTTGGACAACTGTCATGGGTGTGACCGAACTATGTATATCCAGCAGTGGTAACCTCTATGTAGGTAGTCTGTGTGTGCTCTGTGGTCTTGTCAGTCACTGTGCATAGGTAATGTGTTTGAGTGCATTGACAAAGTTACTTGCGTATGTCTGTGTCCTTCTCCATATCTGTAGCTGTCATGGGAGGTACATACCGTGTAGGACATTGTGGGGTGTAGAGGGGTACAGTGACCTACATGTCCATAGCTGACACACCATGTCCGCTGACACATTACATGTATAGGTATTACAGGACTAGTGTGCCACTGTGTATATCAATGGGGACCCTATTGTACACTTGTTGCCCCTGTTTCCTCCTGACACATGCAGTGGTGGGCAGGCATGCACATATGTGGTGGTTACTGGTGTCAGTGTTTTGGAATGGTGTATGATACTCCAGTATCCACACTGGTGTTCACTCCATGCCTCTGTCACCAGGCACCTGTTGCAATACATCTGCACACATGTGCCTCACTCAGTATATATATATATATATATATATATATATATATATATATATATATATATATATATATATATATATATATATATATATATATATATATATATATATATATATATATATCATATGTATATATAGATATATACATATAGATGTGGGGAGAGAGGTGGAGAGAGAGAGAGCAAGAGACAGAGGGAGAGCGAGAGTGAGAGGGGGTGGGACTGAGAGAGAGAGATAGTCATATACAGACATATCTGTTGTCAGTCAGATCTGTCTGTATATGTATCTACATATATCTATATATGTATGTGTGTATTACATATATCTGTACGTACATATTCTATCAATCTCGATGTCTGTGCAATAAGTGGAACCTGGTTCAAGGCTCCTGAGAGCACACCAGCAGTACCAGGCTATACCTCGTATCATGCTTTTTGGCCCCAAAACTTGGGCCAAAACAAAAAGGGAGGGGGAATGTCCATATTCATGAGGGAAACCCACACCTCCAGGTTAGTGGCAACACATGATGCATCAGAGACCATCCAGGTGCAAATAACCGTAGGCAAACCTGCTATACAACTGGAAGCATGTTACAGACCACCCTCTCAATCTCAGGAACCACAGTCAGCCTTCCTGAAGACATTGGATGATATGAATGTCCCACCACACACCATCATAATGGGAGACGTCAACTACCCTAACATAACCTGGGTGCATTATTCTAGCCCAAACACCCTAGCCCAACGGTTCCCGGAATTCACTAAGTCAAATGCAATGGAACAGCTAGTCACCTCTCCCACAAGGGGAGATAATGTACTAGACCTGATCATCACAAACATGGGGACAATGTGCTACACACCGGAAGTATACCCCTCACTAGTCACATCTAACCACAAACTAATCACCCTGGATATACATATCCCACCTCCCCCACAACACAAAAGACTACAGTGAGAAACCTCTCAAATGCGGACTTTACACTTCTTAAAACTGAGTTGGTATCCTTTAAGCCCACTGGGCCAGTGGAAACCACATCCCACAATGCAGACTCCTTCACAAATGCTTTCTACGGACATCTCCAAGAATGCATGGATGCTTGGATCATGCAATCCCAAATAAAACCAAGACCCTCTCCACCAAGGGCAGGCGTCCTGCTGTCTGGTGGACCCCAGCCATGCACAAATTGTATAACAACAGAAGGTAGCTACTGCACAACAGAGCAGAATTCCATCTCTGATCAGCACTAGTAAAAAGCTACGTTCTCTCATACAAACATGCAAGGCCAACAGTGAGAGGAAAATCGCTATGGACAATACAGACAACCACAAGGCCTTCTTCTGCTATGTTAGACACCTGGGTGGAAACCCTCAGATATGTTCAGAGTTAGTTCACAGTGACAAAAAATACACTGAACACACAGATATTGGCAACATTCTGGCAGACAGGTTCAGTGCAGATTTCTCCCCTCCCTCACCCCCAAATGAGGAATTACTTATCCCAGCTGACTGTAACCTCCCTGTCATCTCAGATATTCAGCTGAGAACCGCCCTCAGCAAAGCTATAAACACAGCATCAATGGGACCCGACGGTATCGCAGGTTGCATGCTACGTGAACTGCAAGAGGAGCTAAACCCGCACATAAAATGCTATTTAACCATAGCCTTACTACAGCATATGTACCTGGACACTGGCATAGAGCAACAGTAGTCCCACTCCACAAAGGAGGCACCTCTACAGACCCTGGTAACTACCGCCCCATAAGCTTAACCGGCCTGGTCTGCAATGCTATGGAAAGAATCATTATGGAACTGATACACAGAGACATTGGGGACTTACAGACACTTGATCCCACCCAGTTCGGCTTTGTAGAGGGCAGATCCTGCCTTTTGAACCTGGTTGACCTTTTCAAAACAGTCACTAGAGCCATTGGCGAGGGCACAGCAGTCCATACAGCCTACCTGGACTTGGCTAAAGCTTTTGACACAATACCTCACTCTGGCATCATAGACATGCTCAACAGCTTAAATGTAAATCCATATGTCACAAGATGGGTTGCAAACTGGCTAACATTTAGAAACCCTAAAGTCATAATCACTGGTGCCATGTCAGACTCACAGCCAGTCACAAGTGGTGTCCCACAGGGCTCTGTCCTGGGACCCCTCATGTTCAGCATTTATTTCTCAGATGTGGAAGCAAACATGGGAGGGTAGTGGCTGACAATGTTCAAAGATGACTGCATACTAGGTGCCATAGTCGATACACCAGCTGACACATACATCCTACAGGAAGGCCTCACTGAAATGGACAACTGTTGCCGGAGTCATGGCCTTAAACTGCATGCCAAATAATGTATAGTCATACCCTTTGGGAAAGACAATGTACCCACATATTATCACATATACAGTAACCCACTGAGTACAGACAAAGTAATCAGAGACCTGGGGACACAAATTGATACTGACCTCTCATTTGACACCCACGTTGCCATAGTGGTTGGGTAGACTGCCTACCTTGCCCACCTTATCATGAAGGGATTCACATCCAGATCAAAGGAGGTCATTGTACCCCTATACTCCTCCCTTATCAGACCCATGACTGTGTATTATGCCCCATTTGGTATGTACCTCACCTGGCACTTGCAACAGCTAGGGGGACCCCATAAGTTCCTCACCAGGAGGATCAAGGGTCTCCAACAAATGTCATATGCTGCCAGACTAAAGAAGCTCCAGCTCTATTCCATAGCATACCGCCTACTTAGAGGTGATCTGTGCCTGACGTACAAGGCCATGTCCAATCAGGAATTGATGGACATGTTCCACCTCGTAAAATACAAATCCATCAGAACCACAAGAGCTACAGATTTAAACCTCAGCACAAATAGGAATAGGACATGCTGTAGGGACAGATCCATAACTCAGAGGGTTCCCATACTTTGGAACAGGATGCCAGTTCATGTTAGGCAGAGACCCTCACTGACTCTGTTCATGTGAATTCTTGACGAGTGGATGGGAGATCATAGGTTTACACCAGGGGTCATCTCTGTGTCACTACTAGACAGAGGCACAGTAAACTAATGCTATTATGTAAGGGGGTCTTCACTGGTAACTACTATACAGAGGCGCAATTGTCTAAATCTATTCTGTACACTGTCTGCAGATAGCCTAGTACTAAACTATGACACTGTGAAACTATATATGTCTATGTATTTCTACATTCCTCTCTATCTATGTATACACATATGCATATTATATATATATATATATATATATATATATATATATATATATATATATATATACATACATATCTCGATATACATACGTATACACATGATATATATATATATATATATATATATATATCTATACTCCTTTTTAGTTCCAAATATGTATACACACAGTAATGCACAGAAGAAGTTATCAGGGACCTGGGGACCCAGGTTGATAGTAGTCTGTCATTCGACACCCATGTAGCTAATGTAGTTAGGAAGACCTTCTACATTGCCCACCTTATCATGAAGGGATTCTCATCTAGATCAAGGGAGGTCATAGTCTCCCTTTACTCATCACTCATCAGACCAATGATTGAGTACAATACCCCATTCGGAATGTATCTGACCCGACACTTGCAGCAGCTGGAGAGGCCACAAAAGTTCCTCACCAAAAGGATAAAGGGTCTCAAAAATCTGTCCTATGCTGCCCGACTGAAAGAACTCCAGCTCTATTCAGTAAACACCGCTTGCTCAGAGGTGACCTTTGCCTAACATACAAGGCCATGTCAAACCCAGATTTGATGAATATGCTTCACCTCAAAAATCTAGATCCATCAGAGCCACAAGGGCTGGAGACTTAAACCTTGACACGGCTATTAATAGGACGTGCTGGAGGGATAGATTCATCACCCAAAGACTCCCTATGCTGTGGAACAAAATCCCGGTACATGTGAGGCAGAGCACCTCGCTGGCCTTGTTCAAGAGAAATCTTGACCAATGGATGGGAGATCGCAGATATACCCCAGGGATTACCTCAGTGTCACTGCTCGACAGAGGCACAGCAAAATAATGGGTATAGTTCCCCATACTAAAGGGGTGGCGTAAGCCACAAAACGATGGGCTAGGCTTGTAAATGCCCTCGGGCAGATAGCCTAGTATGAACCTATGAACCTATGAACCTATGAACGTCCATTACTGTACAACCTACTTGTACATTGCACTACAACCTACATTGCTATGTGCACATAGCTACCTTCACATACATATGTATGTAGAGCCTTCAGTGACAGTTGCAGTATGTCCCCAGCCCTATGCACATCTTCATATACATAGATACAGACCAATAACACATCTGGAGGGCTCACAGTATGTAGACTATTATACTAGTACTTTACATTACCTGTCTTTGTTGCAGCTGTTTGCGCAGGCTTGCAGTTACTTGGCCTGCTGTCAACCTCTTTGTTTTGCTGTTACTGTTTTTTTTTTATTTTATTTTATTTCTTTCTTTCTCTTTCTCTCTCTCTCTCTCTCTCTCTGTCTCTACCTCCAGAGGGTGCAATGCAAGTATTGCATGTGTGGACTGGGAGTACAGGATGCTTTTGTAGGTATCTGCACATGTCCATGTGATGGCCTCTGCACCAGTTGTTAGCCAGCATTTACTAATTGCATGCAGCCTGTTGTGTAGTGATTGCAGTTCTCACTGTGATTTCAGGACAGTGCTATAAAAAGGTCTCTTAGGTAGGCGTAGCCCTTTCAGATTATCAGGGTGGGGACCATGCTGGTTTGCTGTGGACACTGTTCTGTGAGTGTAAGGGTTGGTATGTCTCTCATATTTCAGGCTGTGTTGTAGACACTGCAATGCATGTTGTTCTGTAAGCTGTGTATTCCTTCCTCCAGTGTCCTCTTCTCCGTGTGTATGTAAACTGACACCTATGACTAGAAAATACTGTGTATATGGGTGTGTGTGCTTTCCTGTGGGGATTGTGGTGTGACTGGTATATAGCGGTGGCTCTTGCAATCTGTTGCTATGGCTTCAATATTTGGCCTTTACATTCACTCCTTGTATGCCTGCTAGGTGTCTTTCCTGTAATGTGTTGCTATGGCTTTCCTATTTTTCATTTACATTCACAGCTTGTAATGCTTGCTATATCTGTTTGGGCAGCAATTCCCTATGTGTTTGTTGTGGTAGGGTGTTACTGCATGCAGTGTGGTCTGGCCATGGTGTGGGCCTTGACACTTACAAGGGTATTTGATCATGCTGCTGAGCAGGCCTCAGATACTCTCAGGTGCATCTTTTATCAGCCTCATGGAATGGTACATATCAGTGGGATACTCCAATGAGATATTCTGATATTCTGCAGTTGTGACTGTGGGTTATTTCGAGCATATGTATTACTACACCATTTCTGACGTGCAAGTGGTGCATACTTTCAATAATTCATAGTTACCATTGCATGTGTAGTTACACCTTTCTGCCTACTGTTAGTACATTTCACAGGGTGTCAGTGGGGCACAGTTGACATTTGTTTTCACATCAGGGATATCCCTGTAACTCAGTCACAGTTGCTATGTCTGCGCTCTTAACTATTCAACTATGGCAGTGTATATCCTGCTCTGAGTATGTGTGTGGCTTGCCAGATGCTACTGTGACATTATTACCTACTAGCTACCAACTAGCATGGCTGTTTCTCATCACACAGTACTATTTTACAAATCCACTAGATTTGACAGTAAATATACATGACATGCTTTGTGTACTAGACTTGCTATATTCCCTTTACATTAATTCCTACTATTTTATGATATATTTGTTTCAGCACAATGTTTTTGTATAGCAGTCATAGCTTAGTGGTAAGTCATGCAGACTAGTGTTTCCAAGGTCCTGGGTTCGAGACTGACGGAGGTATTTTATTTTGCTGCTGAGAAAACTACAGGCCTTGTCATTCAGTGTGACTAAGGCACTTCTAAGCAGTTGTAAGTGGGTTAGCGCTGGTTTGTGCGGAGGTCACGCATGCGCACTGTCGCTAACCAAGCACACAGCTAAGCGCACACAAACGCACTCCCGCTTACTACTGCTTAAAAGTGCTTACTCTCATGCACACCCACGCTAATTTCTTTTAAAGAAAAGAAAATGGGGAGATAGGACAGTGGTGAAAAAGGGGGCACAAAGAGGGTAGGACAGTAGGAAAACAAGCTCGGGTTTTGCAGGAGGGAAGTAGGAAAGGCCCATAGCTGCCCATTTCTTCGTCAGCAACAGCTGCGCATATGTTTGTAATTTGGTGTGAAATTTGATACCTTCCACCCCTGAGAGAGGTGTGAGGGCAACAATATTTGTTGTACAGCGAATTGTAATTGCCAGTTTACATGTCCAGCAGACATGTGTGCAAAATGGGCAGCTATGTATGGGGCGTAATTTTTTTGTGGGTACAGAGTGCCCTTTTTTTTTTTCAGGTGAGAGTGGTATGTCAGGTACAGGAAGTCGGTATAGCTGGGGAAGTAGGTAGGGGAGGTTAACAGACAAGACAAACAAGACACATACAGGGGTGGTGTATGACACATGTGGGGGGGGTTACACAATTGACGGGGACGGATGTTTGGATATCTCGAGCCCATGAGCCCACAGATGGCAACAGTGGAACTGAGATCCCCACCCATGGGTAGTTGCCACTGTGCCTTCACTGCCCAGGATGGGGCTGTGCTGGGGGTTGTGTAGGATGGGCAGCAGGCACACCCATGAGTTGTGCCACCCGTGCCTCAAGCTGGTGTAGGGGCCCAAGCACAGCATGCCTGATCTCCCTATGCACCACAGTCCGGACACTACGGAGGGTGAGTGGATGTTCTCCTCCGGCCACGCTTGCAGAGGGGGGATGAGTCCCATCCCCTGCAGCTCTTCCACCCGCAGGTGGCACAGGGCCACCGGAGGAGGGTCCGGCCTGGGCACTACTGCCAGGTGCACTCGCCAGCTGAAGTGGGAGAGGTGGGTCCACTGGAACCCGCCTTCCCTGTTGTCCTATGTTTTGCATTATTTAATGACAGTTTGGGTTAGTAACATGCAATACCCTTCACAATTAGTTGTAACAGCATGCATTAGTATTCCCATTAACCAAACACCCATAAATTCAAGCCATTGACCAGCAAGCATAACCCATGCATAATTTGAACAACAATACACAATCCAACAACATGCAGGGTTTATTGATGGCAACAGGCCATCGGGTTTGGATGTATGAACAGGGCATATGCATCAACGTACATGCAAATATGTATGAACCAACAGGACAATTGTCCAGGGGAGTTAATTGTGAATACACATACCCATTTCACGTGGAATGGATTATTTGTGGTTATAGGGTAGGGTGAAGAAATATTTCATTAACAACTTCAAATACCTATACATATGCTGTACATTTCTACTAGCTGCAGATATATACACACTACAGGTCTGACTACAGTTTCCTATGTGTAAACTTATGCATGTTGGTGATAGGAATGTTACTGCTACATCAATATACATTTCATTTTTATTCATACACATTCATATCTGGCTCTGTTTAGCTACAGCATCCTGCTACATTTGCTTTATATGGCTCTAGACAACTGTGGATGTTTGGTATTTCATACAACCATACTATCTGCATATTGCAAACTGAGAGCAACATATCCAAATTGTGGGACACACATTCCAGCTTCAGTACTTTATTCCACACATTTCACTGTTTGGTTGTGCCTGTCACATTCATTTCATTCTGTACTGACTGCAGTATACTTTATTCAGGAGTTATTACAACTTTATTGGTGGATTCATACCTCTTTCTCACACTCTCATTTGTTTTATTTTTACAATTCAGGATGGTACTTAATTCTAGGCTTTATTGACATGTTTTACTTGGTTATAACAATCCTTTCCAACAGTCTCACTTGTGTCATGTTTCAGAATTTAAACGGGGATATATTTCACACATGTGTTTTACTCAGCTTGTGTAGCTGTAATTTTCAGCCTGCTGCAGGTTATGTACTATTATATTACAGGTGAAACATCTTTATGTCAGACTTGTTTCATTTTTATTTTTGGATTACAGACTGCATCACACTTATGTAATCACACAGTACTAGCAGAATCTCTCTTACACTGTTTACTTGCACTTTATATTAATAGGTGACTACACTGCACTCTTTTGCAAGCTGTCATACTTATATTTTTAACAGTTACAGGGAGAGAATTACTAACCTGCCTGGTGGCGCAACCGCACAAGCCTATCGGCATAGGCTCGATGATTCGCAGAATGGACACCTGCAGCTGCAATATAAAAGAAGTAATATTGGAATACACATCTCAATAATATCAGCTAGGTTAACTTTCTACATTAATAATTACATGTAACTTACTCAGTAGTGGGGCGTTGGGCATTTACCGGGCCTCCTGGATCCAATGGTTCAGTTGGTCCTGCTTCCGTTGCTTCAGGTCCGCATGTTGGTGATGGTCCTGCTTACCAGTCCTTGGTATTCCTGTGGCACTGGTGAGATCATGTGCCAACCGGTCCCACGCATCAGCCTTATATGCTCCCCATAGGACCTGGCCCTGTATGAGTTGGGCCTCATGATCATGGACGAGGAGCCAAACCATATATTTGGACTCCTCAACGCCCCACCTCTGTGCTTGGAAGCAACTACCCTCTCCTACACCTGCCATCCTGACTGCAAATCGGTTCCACAATCAGTTATGCTGTGTATTCCCGCCTATGGGGCTTATATATGCCATTTTTCCCGCACTTATCTGTGATTGGCCATTTTGGAAATGTATCAGCTTCACAAAACCTGCTTTGCCATGCTTCCCTTTCCATTCATTCCTATATATATGCTATTACTGCATTTGTAAGAACAACTGTCATGGCTTAGTGGTTTAGTACTTTGACTATGGTGCATGGTATCCTGAGTTCAAGCCTGACCATTGCTTTTTATATTTTATGACTGTCTACAGAGGCTAGAAGGTGTGTCTGTGTAAAGGCAGTTTTGATACAGCTTGCTCAACGTTGCCCGTCGGTTAGCTTGTTGGCGCGGTGCGCAGCTCCGCGCAATTGGGTTATGCTGGTTTACGGGTCATTTGGCTGTCAGCAAGCATATTACGCTCAGCTCAGCTATGGGCACACAGTTTCAGCGTGTTAACATGCTGCTCAACCCCGGGCATTCATTATACACCTGTTAAACCACTGCTCACCTACGGGCAGATATACTCAGCTTGTTAGAGTGTAGCTCAGCTATAGGCATTTCTGACATTTTTTTTTATCACACATTTCTTCAAAATACATGGCCCATTTCATTACATTTTACATAAAATATAATTTTATATATGTACATATATGTCAGGAAATTGTTTTGTGCTTATTTCACTAAAAATAAAAATTGATGTTGTGGGGGCTTGAACCATGACTGTCTCCTCTTCAGCCGACGTCTCTACCGCTACACTATTGCTTCTTGGTGTACTCTGCATATTTAGATCTTATATGCTTTTCCACTGACTGCTAACTGTGGCTAAGCGAAGGGCACGCCCGCGCAAACGAGCGCAATCACGGGCAAACATCTTTAAAACTTATAAAAAAATATAACATGTTCATTTTTACATTTTATGTTTATAGTCTGCGGGGGCATGTGTTGTGTTTATTGACATTTACGCGGACTCTGTCGTGGGGGTTTACTTTCGGGACTGTTACTCTTCTGGTGGCTTGTCCGTTTGCAGGGCTCGCCCTACGGACACGCCCCCTACTTTCTTACATGAGCCGTGTTAGCCTTGGGTGTGAGTCAGCATGCCCTCACGAATATGCATGGCATGCTGACGTCACACAGTTTAACTGCAGCCTCCGTGTAAGACTTGTAACTCTTACACGGAGGCTTCGTGAATTCTGCCCAAAATCTAGAACAGAAGCTGCATGATAACTATAAGAATCAATCAGAGGAGTTTCAAAAGGATTAAGAAGAGAGACTGTATAAGCAATTTTCAAAAAAAAAAAAAAAAAAAAAAAAAACAATGGGAGGATATATGTATTTCTCCCAAATATGCAACAAAATCTAAGATTTAGGATTTTCGCTTGGAAATGCTTACATAAATATTTTAATACCCCAAGTAGACACCAGATAATTTTTCCTCAGGCAGGCAGCAAATATTCAACGTATAAAGGGGAAGAAAGAGGTAATTGGGAACATATTTTCTGTGAGTGCTGTGAGTTGTTAGACTTTAAGGATTCCTTACAGGATTCACTGTTGGAGATGCTGGGTGGGTAGATTGGTCTGATGAAGGAAGTGAATTTTCTGAGCTATGATATAGAATCGGAATTGCCTAGACATGGTAAGGCCTTGCTGTGTCTAATAATGGTGGCTGCCAAAAAAGCAATTACTAGAAAATGGAAATCTAAACCAACTATACTGGAAGTAGTGACTATAGTAACAGAGATAAAACAACTGGAAGTGAGATCTTTAGAAAGGGGTAGGAGCAAACTACATAGGAAAAAAATGGGAATTGTGGGAAGAATACATACAAGGGAAGAATGACGTTTAAAAGGTGGCAGGACTTAAATGATCTATGTAATACTTGAATGAGAAAAATTGGGTTGACTATAAGTGATGCATAATGTTTGCAACTGGGACTGTGTCAGTATGGTTTGTGATATAAAATGCTTGCAGCTAGGATTGTGTCGGTGTGGTTTGTTTTTATTTATATAAATGTATGTTTGCCTATGTAATAAGTGATGGTTAAATGAAGATGTTTCTTGTTTAAAAAAGGCAGGAATTGAATAATTTATGTAATATTGCTTAGGTTATATGATATATAGTAATATAGGTGAAGTATAATGTTTGTTATGTTAATATAATTTGATTATTTTTATATGAATGTACATTTTCCTGTGTCACAAGTGATAATTCTGTAAAGGTGTTTGAAAAAAAAATCCTTTGCCTTGCACAGACCCCCCCCCCATGTTATTAGTAAATACTAGGAGTGAGTCTCCAGGCAATCACACATCAACAATAGACAACTACCAAAGGTAAGATTTAAGTCCTGTACCTTGTGCATATAAGGTAAACCCCTTAACCACTAAGCGAGTCCTAAATAAAATGCTAGTCCTGCAAAAGCTAGATTAAACAATGTTTAAAAATGACCAGATGATAAGATCCCCCACCACCACTAAGCATTATAAACACTTTTTGACTGTGTACACGCCTTGTGATTATGAAGAAATAAACTACAAGTACTTTATTAGTAGCATTGAATGATTTACATAAATCTGTTATAAGGATCACTAGCATCATACCATAAGATCCATAAGAAATATTAACCATCCAATAACATATGCAAAATTAATATTCACAATCTCTGCAGAAGTAAGTCATTTGAGTAATTCCACATTAAATAAAACTATTAATAATGCATAGATTATTGCCAGCAAGCAAATACTGTGTTTCAGTAATTCATCTATAAATGCAGTAGATGCTACCCTTGAAGAATAAATTGCATATGCTGCATTAAAAAAAAACTGGCATGCTGCTAATATTGCCATAACATTTCCTGAACTAAATAAGTTGTGCAATAGGGAGGGGCTGGCAAACAATCACAACAGCAGATAAATGAAAATGAAAGGATTCAAGCCCAGCACCCTTGCCACAGGAAGCAACTTATTATCATGTTGGAGCTTCAGTCCTCCGAGTCACCAACTTAACATTTTTAGCTAAATGCTGAAATCCTTTACAATCCGATCTTGTAAAGAAGACCATATCACAGTAATATGCAACAATAACTACATACTGGATTCTGAAAATCAGACTGTTCTGATTACCACTCCAAATACTGCAGACGATACGACCTGACAAGCGTCAACCCCATTGCAGTTGTGTTTTATTACACTGTATGCCAAGCACTATACACCTTACTAAAAATCTTTTCCTATATATATTGAGTATAGCTTTGTTTGTTTATTGATTTATTGTCTGATTGAGTTACTGATAGTGCTGCTTTCTGATTACTTTGTACCAAAATCTGCTGCAGATTACAGTACACATGCCAACCCACTACAAACCACTTATCCTCTCTCACACAGCATCAGAAGGCGGGGCTGAATGACATAGCATCAGGAGGTAATTGGAGAGCTGCTTAACATACAGTAAACACAAACACTAGTTTGTCCCGGTCCTCTTCAATAAACACATCACACCAAATGACATTTGACGACCTTTATTAAACTTCCATAACATAGCTTTGTTCACCAAATTAATTAACTACAACTAACCATAATATAGTTGATTCTAAACACAGCATAACATCCTTGTAATATTAATCAGGGCAGCGTACCTACTCACCCTGCCCCAGTAAGCAGTGTCCATACCTCTGCTCTCTTACCTTATTTACGAAGCACCATCTTTTAATGTTAATCAGGGCAGCGTACCTACTCACCCTGCCCAGTAAGCAGGGTCCATGCCTCTGCTCACTTACTTTACTTATGAAATAGTGTCCCATCTCACTTCATACACCATTCATTGAATTACCTTCCATCAAATAAGCAGCATCCTTACCTCAGCTTACTTATCTATTCAGCAAGCTTCCTCCAGCTGCTCATTTTCCTTTCCCCAGATCCTTGAAATGAACATCCAGACACCAGAGGGGGAACAGAAGAGGGCAAGCCTGTCCCTCTTCTGTGCCAACTAACCTGTCCAGGATGTTCCCCCTCCATCCTACCAAATTCTTCAACCAGTTACCCCCCATAAAGTGAAGAGGTAAGCCAAACATCATTCGGTGTACCCATCATCTGTAAAGTAAATTAGATCCCTGTCATCAACCACATGCCTTGACATACCAGCACTGAAACATGCCTTAATGAACCTAAATAAAGTAGGATTAACCATGACCCCACTGTACCCCACCAGAACACCCCCTCAAAGAAAATACATCCTTGTAGTGTGCTTCCTTCCAGCTACTAACCATGGCTCCCTCTTAACTGTGCTCTGTGGCCCCATTGTACCACTCTGTTGACCAGGACATCTTCTGCATCTGATATAGTCAGAACAGCAGGAGCCTCCATTCTGTCAACCCTGTCACCTTCCAAAGCTACTTCCTTCAGGCCCCGACTGCTTCTACCTGCAAAAGAAAGAACAATGTAAATCTTTGCATACACCAAAACTTTCTTACAGACCTTAGCCAATGTCAATGCACCTCGCCCCTAAACTGCCCATCTAAATTGCCCTGACTCCACTACCTCGGCCTGACATTTCCTTACCACCATCAGCAGAACCAATAACCCTCATTATAACACAACATGCAACGGAAATAACAGAGGATGTGACAACCAATCCTGTATAATCGTAACTTAAATATCAATATACATTACCTGTGTCACCTCTCGATTCCCATGTAAAACCTATACGACCGCGTATGCCCAGCAAACTTGACTCTGAATAGTCTCTACATCATTCACTTACTCAACCTACCAAATTACCCAAACAAACCTTGAATCCACTGGTAACAGACGCTGTTAAATCACATATGATGTGTACATTAAAAGAAACCAACATTAATGCCCTGCCATGACATTTCAAGCTAAACTTAGCAATATTTACCACAGCAACTATTTAAACTGTACTGGTCCCCAATTCCCCCAACAAAACTAAATGAGATGAAGTGTGCATGTGACAGCAGTACTCCAAGCCATGAAACCCACCATCCTCCCAATCTCCTCAGGACTCAGATGCACTGGCCCAATCATCAGAATATACTTAGACCCTAAAACACTGTAACCCCTTGCCCCCTTAAAACTACTTGCCCTCCCATTTCTGCTGCCTGTAATTTCCAACTTTAAGGACAATATTGTACTGTGTTCTCCTGTCAATCTTTGCCTTCCTCTCAACCTCTTAAAAAGTGTGCCACTTCTGGGTATCAGCCAAGTCAGAGACTGCAAGTAAACTGATAGTCCTGCAACTTCAGGCTTGAAGATCCTCTTTCCTGTGTTACCTTTGCCTCTGTATTGCAAAGCCCTCATTACCAGAACCACCACCCCCCCCCCAGGCCACTGATTGCTGATCTGCACTGTTGGCCTGTGACCTCCCTGCACCTAGCCCAATGGCCAGCCACACTCCAGCCTGATCTGAAAAAGAAAAGAAAGAAACTGTAAGCCCTCTGCACCCATAAACCAACATTTAATATCACCGAGCATTGTCAAGAGTCCACCATCATTTCCTGCATCAAATCATATTTCCAACAAGGAACATACTGCAATAATAACATTCTTATGTCAACCACAGCAGTAACTGTACCAATACTCAGAGGACACCCATTAAAATGTAGCACACAAAGTGCACCAACACGTAAATGATGTGACTGCTGCATCCGCAAGTCAGTCTCCACTCGGTAACCCGCACACACAACCTCAACCTGATCTGTGACGTCAATAAGACTTGTTGGTGGGACAGATTTGCATTCCAGTGACTCCCCCTTCTGTATAATAGGCCCCCACTCCACCTTAAACCAGTTAAACCAGTAGTGCGTCTATAACATTTACCTTTTCCCCTTGTAGCTAATTCCTGCAAACTTCACAAGTCAGAGTCTGGTCCATGCCAAGGTATAGTAAAGCTGTTGACCTCCGAAATCCAGTCAGGTATTATTCTGTGTCTGCATTTATCAACTCCTCGATGTTGTTTTCCCACCCCAACACTGTTAATAGTGGCTATACCCAACCAGTGAGAAGCCCGGAGCTGTTGCAACCAGCACAACATCCACCAACTAGCCCACCCATACCTCTCAACCTTGTACAACAAATTATATGAACAAAACAAAAATTAATGGGGGAACTAATCCCCCAAATCAGGGAACAGTTCCAGTCCTTGCTCCCACTCCTTACTCCCACTCAACTCGGCTTCATTTGTGTATAACCTTCTGGCACAAATCTGTAATTATCTGTAATTATCCTCCAGAGCTGCCGAGTACAATACTTCAGTCAAGCAACCAATTGACACGAGTCAAATTAAAACAAATCATCCCATCATCTCACAGCCAAATAACTGTGGAATTTCTGCACATTTAAATACCTTTCCAGAAAAGAAACTAGCTGCATCGAAAGGACATCATTATGGTCTTTGTCTAAAATTCCCTTAAAATAAGAGCATGTGTATGGGCAGGTAATACCTACTGACCCTTCAAGGTAAACAGTACTGTCAGCCAGTATCACTTAATAGGACATTAACCCATAGACCGCACAGCATCTAGGCAGCTACACATGCGTGGAAACCACAATGCCTCACAGCCCGTGAAAAAACTCACGGGGAACCATAAAGCAACCCCACCAACGAGTTAACTGAGGAAAAAGAACACCTCATAAAACAAACAAGGTGATGAAGAGTGGTCACAAACCTGAACACCAAAGAAATCTCCTCAAAAATTAAAAGGTTACCCCTGCAACCTTTACCTGTGAGTCAGCCAGTTAAGGAAGGGTGATGATACAAAACCACATGCACACTAACCTCCATCTGATTAATGGCCATAACGTTCCCCCCTCCACAAGAATGCGCCTGACTGGGGCTCCCCAGCCTGCGAAATACAGTGCTAGCTGACTCCATGAGCCCAAAACTGCACAGCTACAAACCGCTCTTAAAGCTCAATCAGAACTGCAATGCACCAGCCACGAACAATCTATGTAATACAAAACATGACCCTACAGCACCAATGAACCCCCCCCCCCACACACACACACACACTAAGATAAGCCCTAAAGCAAAATAAGACCGCAAGGGTGACAGAAAATCACAAGGCTGCTAACCTTACATGACAAGTATGCAGCATTGCACCACCTCTGAGATAGCCTGCAATGAAGCCTCAGGTGAGGCACGCTATATTGCCAACGAAGGAAGAAATGATCTGCAACAGGTATCTTAACGTGAAAGATTCAGCGACCACCTGTCCTAAACACCATCTTCCACTAATGCCATTAAGCCATAACCCCATGAACCACTACCTGCTCTATCTTCCAAGGGACAACGAGCCCACAGAACCACTATTTCCCACCTCAGTTGTAACCTAAGGCATAACCAATAGCATATTTAACTTAACTAGCCAGCCATACAGCAGTGGAGAGGAGCCAAGAGCAACCCAAGGACTCACAGCTGCTAGAAGCAAACCTTGAGAAACCAGTGCCTCTCTATAATACAACCATAACTCTCAATCTCTTAGAGCCTGAATTCTGGATAAAACCATCACTAAAAGTGGGACAAAGGCCCAAGATATAGGGGCAATGCTTAAACATTGCTCTTACAACTTAGAAAGTTGATAGACTAACAGGCTATCTATTAGCATTAATTTCTGAAGGGTATTAAGTCCTAAACTCAAATGTCTTTCATTAATTTCTAACTTTAGTCTCTAATGATTTGCTACTAATTAACTAGAAAACCACAATTCTATGAAAACCGGACCAAACACATCAGGCAAAATTCTGGACATTCAGCACGATCTGTACAGTTAAGAGGTGTGACTACAACACCCTTAAAATTCCCACTACCATTATTGTACTTCTCACTGCGAGGAAGAACAGCCCTCAAATTTCTTGTTCATTCCTGCTCGGTCACCCATTAAAGTGCACTCTGCAGTTCCTCCTCTCGGCACCGCACTACCTGCCTCTGCAGTAAATAAGCACTAACAGCAACTGAAAGTAATGGTACATTACTGATCAAACTTTCTTAACGAGTCCCAGAAATTACCCACCTCCTTCCATCTGCCACAATAGATGCCACACTCCACATCTTGGCCCTCTATCTGCACTTTTTTCCCGATGTGAAGAATGTCAGCACTCCTCCGTGCATGCCCAGAGGCAGACATTACTGAGAAACCCTCAAGCCCGCTTTATGCCAACTTCACTTAAAGGCTGCCAACGAGGCCCACTCTAAAAGTTACCATCAAGGCAGACACAAGGATAGCCCGTGAAACAGTGAACCACCAAGGCAAGCAACCAAAGCACTAGGAAAAGCCCGCAAAACCATGAACCAACGAAACAGTAGCAAGGTATGTCCATGAATAACCTGTCCGTAACTCCCAATAGTGAAGAAAACATGATTTTCTTTTTGACGGAGGCAAAGGCAGGGAAGGAAAATATTTAAAGTACTAAGTATCTATTTAACCTCCTACACTAGCAACACCCCACAGAGCCCACTGTACTCTCCCTGAAGCTCACATCCCAAAATATTCATGTTTACCTTATTTCAAGCCTGTACTTCATGTAGCTACACCAGTAAACCTCCTTATCAATTAACTGTAGTAAGCTTAATACCCGAAAGTACCAATTCTCACCCACATTATTTTATTTATTTATTTTATATATATATATATATATATATATATATATATATATATATATATATTTAAATATATATTTAAATATATATATATTTAATTACCCTACTCACCTCAAACCTGCCAAATTCTTCATATCACTATTAACCCCAAGTCCTACCTGGTCACCAAAGCTCCTACCAGTCATCTCGGATGTAATCCTGCTCTGTAGCAAGTTCACGCCAAAATGTGACTGCTTACCCAGCTACACTGGTCTAAACCGCTTAAGCCCCTCCCCATCCTTATCTCATTTCCTGCCAACCATCCCTGCCTCCACTTAACCCTTTCACCTCCCCAACCCACGTAACTCCTACTAATATCAATCTAACTCCTCATGAAGATATCCCGGGACAACTTGGTTTGTTGCCAAACTTCATTTATTGAACTTAATAAATATAGGTCCACTGTAGTAATTAAAGTAAAAAATATACATTTTAGAATAAGAAAGTCCAGTCTGTAAAATGAGGTCATAATTATAACAAAAAATAATATAAAAACTTTACACTTGATTTTTAAGGATTATTATGCCCTGATATGTTTATGTTTAAATATCCTAAATTACTATCGTGTTATGGTCTACCTAAGATGCATAAAGAACAAATGATCCACCAGTAAGGCCAAAAGTTTTGTCTAGGTCATGGTTTACCAAATCTGTTTTAGAAAATGCTTAAAATGCTTAAAGCATATAGAGAGTTATTTAAAAAGATAGTGATGATTTTAATAACTTAAGAGAATGGATGCCTCCTAATGTTATTTTGTGCCAATTGTAACTTTTGACATTGAGTCATTGTTAACAATCATCATGATGGTTTAGAAGCTGTAAGGATGCAAAAGGACCCCCGATATTAAAGTCTACCATCTCAACTATCTCCTAAAGGAAGTTACTGTCATATACTCAAACTCTCCTCCATCCAAAGAATCTGAGAAAGTATGTTTGACCTTGCATCCAGGCTGTGAAGTTAAATTGTTGTGTTTTATTAAGAATATATAAAACATATCGTTTAGATTAATATTTTTGTACTAAATCTCCCACCTGAGCCTAGTACCCAGCAGCCATACCCCCTATCTAGCCTTTAGGAATTTTGCTTCTTCCTTAATTCGGATCTACTAGCTGGTCCTCTGTTTTCTGCTTTACCCTAGTAGCTTAACTGTAATTCTTCCATTTGTCCACTAGGGGGGTCCTCTAACTTGGCTTTTATAGGCTTCCAAATACTATTTTACCTTTATTTCTTGGAATATTAATTGCCCACTCTGCAATCCTTTTTTTCCTGTTTTTGCAACTGTAAGCTATCAGGACCACTTTCCTTTCCTTAATTCCCTTACTGCAGTCCTTTATCCTTGCTACTGAATACTTTTAATAGCACTCTCCTCTTACCTGGAACTACTAAGATTCTAGCAGTACTCTGAATGGTTCTCTGATTGTTTTTGTGAGCTCTTCTTTCACTTGCTCAAACCCGCACTGTTCGCCCTGCGGGCTCACTCCGCTCCCCTATGCTACCCCCAAATCCCACCCACTGTCTATTTGCTAATACCATTGGAAACTCTGGGAACAAGCTTCCTATTAAACTAACATCCCTAACATTCACACCTCTTTTTAAGAAGCAACTAAGAACCTTCCGTACTTCACAATGGCTATGGCCATGTATTAATCCTGACTGATATTTCCTCCTCTTACCCACCACCTTCACATGACCATAACATTCATTCTCTGATGAAAAAAAAATATATATATATTCTTATATTTATGTTGTTCTAATATGATCAACTTATACATGTATATATGTTTCTTTCTTTCTATTTTTGTCTAAGTTTCTCATATGTAACCTATATGTACTTACATATTCAAGTCATTCTGTTTCCTCTTAGGTTATCTACTTAAAGTGGTATGATTAACTAGTTTTTAAATACTATTCTTTTTTGTCATTTACTTTCAGACTTGTGGCAATGTGTATAATACTGTAGTGGAGCTTTTCTCCCCGGGCCTCTACTGAAAACGGACATATATCCAGTTAGACTAGCCCGGTCAACAAATGTAAAATAAAAAAAATTAAGTTAGTTTTCTGATATTGAATAACAATATATAAATACTCCCCAGGATTCATGAAGCTTGCGCCAGGCGCAGGCATAGCGTAGGTGGTATAACGCCAAATATGGCCGTCGAGCGATTCAGGTACGATCTAATTCCACGTGCACTACCGGCGTATGCCAGAACTGCGCAGCCCTCGGCGTAGGTATGCTAATCACCCCATGTGCAGTGTCGCACCATGCAAATGAAGGCATATAGCGATTCATGAAGTGGTGCAGGCGTAGCGTAAACCCACAGAAATGTAAACCAAAAAACACGGTTTACATTTTCCCAAACAGAACATCGGAGCTATGGAAGAGGGCCAGACACAGGTATCACAATGTTAACATATGCCAATGGCGAAATACACAGCCAATGGCATAAGGAAAGATGCACAACACGTAAATAACAACATTTAATGTCATGTCCACAGTAACGCACAGCACAACCGCAGGGCATGTGTGCGGAAGCTGTAACATAAAGAAATAATATAAAAATGTCATAAAATCGCAATGTAATAGAAATCAGGTTTACAGCATAATACACAATGGTAGGCATGGAACATCACAAGCAAGGTGCAAGGGTTGCTAAGGACCTGCGATAGTGTTCGGCGCGGTAACTATGAATTAGTAGTCAATGCCATGCAAATGAGGCAGATAATACTGAATCGCAAATGTCCCGCCGGATGAAGATTGTACCATACGGCGCAGCAGTATAACACCGAGGAGTGGCTCAGAGGAGATACATGACATCAGCAGAGGGGTTTGCCACTGTAGCAGTAAGCACATTGGAGCAATGCAAATCTGGCCTGTCCATTGCTAAGCAAAGCTGCAGGACAGGGGTGGGGAGGAATCATTTTGCTGAGAGCACACATGGTGCCCAAAAGCGCATGTGTATGAGGATGAAAACATGCCCGAAACCCAGTAATCGGGTGCATGCGCCGCAAACAATAGCAGAAACAGGAAGGTCAGGGGAAGAAAAGAAGGAAATGCGGAAGTAGGGTAATGGGAGTACTAATGAGCAATCAACACCAATCAACCCACAAAGGCCAATCAACAGCAACTGACAAGTCTGCTTGCAGAAACCTGCAAAACAGGATAGGGGAGGCATTAGAATGCAAAGAAAGGAGGGGAGGTATTGGATTGCAAAGATAGGAGACCTGACACAGCAGAGCAAAGCAAACCGACAGCAGACCAGCAGTAGCACACATAACGCAAGATACGCCAGGTCCAGGAAAGTACAAATGAAAGTAGGCTGCAGGATGCACGCCAGAAAATGGTAGGTGCAACATGCAGAAATGTAAAGGGAAGGTCAAGAGGTAATCCACGGCAGGCAAATGTAATTCAACACCAAAGGCACCACAATAGTAGTTCCGGCAGTAAAACACATAAGATAAACTGTAGCTACGATCGTACATACACACCCTATGACATCATCGGTGTTCACAGCACAATAGTATAAAGTGTGAAAGCACACAACACACACCTGTGTATTCCCAAACACCGCACCATAGGTGTAAACACACGGGGAACTTTTAAAATGTACATGTTGGGAGCTGCCATAGCTGTGATTCATCAGCATGTGTTAGAGACTGACGGTGTTGTGGAGAATGATGCCGACAACCACCGCAGGCCTCAGAGGAGAAGGAGAGTGTTCAGACCAAGGGTAACCTACCAGGGGCTACATGACCTGGAGATAGTAGAGAGTTACAGGGTGGCCAGGGGCATCTTACAGCAAATAGTGGAGCTGTGCCGGCCACGCCTGAGAACCAGAAACAACAGAGGGGAACCCATCCCAGTGGACACGAAGGTATGTGTAAGCCTGCAAATACTGGCCACAGGTACCTTTCAAAGGCCAACTGGAGATATAATGGGTATCTCACAGGCATCAGCATCCAGGGTACTACACCAGTTCCTGGATGCCATGTTACCACATGCCAATGAGCAGATATACTTCCCCAGAAGTCAGGAGGAGTTGGCCAGCAATATACGCCACTTCCATCGTGTGGCACAATACCCAGAGGTACTGGGTGCGATAGACTGCACGCACATACAAATCAAGTCACCACCCGGTGAGCAGGGTAGGTGCTACATAAACCGCAAGGGATTCCACTCCATCAACTGCCAGGTCGTGTGCAATGCCCAGGGCATTATCATGGATGTGTGTGCTGGCAGCCCTGGAAGCTACCATGACTCCCATATCTGGCATGCCTCACAGCTGTATCAGGTATTTGTCAGGGGGGACATCCCACATGGCCATCTCGTGGGGGATGCTGGCTATGCACTGAAGCCGTGGATGATGACTCCCATCAGAAATGCACACACACCCATGCAAGAACACCATAATGAGGCACACGCACAAACCAGAATCATCATAGAGCGTGTGTTTGGGATGCTGAAATCACAGTTCCGGTGCTTGGATACATCTGGTGGAGCCTTGCAGTACTCTCCAGGCACGTGTGCCCACATCGTCATAGTATGTGCCATGCTACATAATATGATCCTGCGGAAGCAGCTGCAGCAGGGACAAAATGATGAAGGCCCTCATAGCCCACCGCAATTGCCAAGGCCATTACAGGCACAGAGGGATTCAGACCATGAACACACTGTGCCAGCCCCAGTAGGCAGACAGAGGCGTGCCCAATATGCCTACGCCTTGGCAAAGAGGGAACGTATAGCACATACTCTGACAGTGTAGGCCCCTATGGACTGACACCTCTCCACCTGCACACACAGTAAAATGGATGGCACACAAACATGACCACCTGTAAATTGTAATGTATAGGTGGCCCAATGTGTGACTCCTACATAGGCAGCCCTCAAACATTGTAAACACAACAGACAGTGGAACACGGAATGCCAACACCTGAACAGTACATGAGCCTTACAGCATATGGTGGTGCTGTGTGCCTGTCATGTTCCCCGCCAGATAGATATATATATATATATATATATATATATATATCTATATACATATATATATATATATATATATGTATACATATGCATATATATAATACAGATAGAAAGGGCAATAGAGGGATATATGGTGATATAGATGGATTCAGCAATATCTGCAAATATAATAGATAGTTCAATGACATTCATAACACCTTGGAGGTACAAATAAATAGGATACCGCCAAACATACCGACATGCGTAACCACGAGGCTGAAAGACCGATAGAACACAGTACCGGAACAGTACATCCACGAGTAATAGTATGATAATATGAAGGGACAGTTAGTCACCGCTGCCAGTGTCGCAGTCCACGTAGGTACTGTGTTCAACTGTGTCTGTGAGTGCCGTAGTCTGTGTAAGTGTGCATTGAGGGTGCCGTGTGCATCTCTGTGTGACTGTAATGTGTGTGTGTGTCCACAACATGTGTTTGTTAGTGCTAAGTCAGAGGCAGATCAGTACGGTAGGTGTGGATATAGCTAGCCGTAGGCATACGGTTACTACCTGTCCCACAGTAGGAGGGACAGCCCCACCCTGGGCAGGTGTGTCCTGACATAAAACAGTACAAAGGGCAAATGTCCGAGATGGTAGGACATAAATATGTCCCATATATAATGTAACAGTCGTATTTAATAGTTATGCCTGTATGTAAGAAACGTAAATGTTACATGCAATATGATAAGTAGCCAAAGTCACACAACAATAGGTATGTAGTGAGGATAAAAGTATGTGCTAACCTGTGTATTGACCGTGGCTACGTGTTGGCCTGTAAACACCACTGTGTGTCCCGCAAGTGTCCAACAATGACCATATGAAAAGGTGGCAACCCATGGCAAACAGTCTCTTTTAACAACACAACCACAATGACTGCAAATATCTGGGACAGAAATACAAGGGATAGCTGTCACTTGCACATATCCCTTGATATATCACTGCAATTACAGAGGTATACAAGTAGCAAGCTCACCTGCAGACGATATAGAAACCAATTAACAATGGCCCAACATACAATCCCGTAACATAAGTCTACTAACTGTTAGCTCTCTAATTAGGGATGGAGCCCACACACATATATACGGATTATGTAGAAATGCAAGGCCCACAAACCTGTATATGCTACGTACACCCACCAACATCCCCCACAGTAATTGGCGAATGGAGTAGCTGCACAGCTGATATGCAAGTAATTAGTTACTCAGGAACACCAATTGGTGGGATGAATCCACATGTTACAGGTATCAACATATATAAGGATGACTTGCCAGACATTCAAACCGTATGCTCATACCGAATACCAGTTGAAACACTGTGAGAGAGAGATAGAAACGAAATGCCATAACGACAACAAGGTATGTAGAATGCCCGATATGTAAGGTTATGTATAGCATGATCTGTATTAATTAGTTTTACTGTATGTATAGCCTGGTTTGCATTAATTAAACGTGTCCGCAATGCATAAAGTGGGGAAAGATATTTATGTAGTGATGTCTTGCTGAGCATACTAACGCTTGTAGAAACTGTGCGTCCAGCAGTGGGACACAAGGTACACAGCACAGACACCACAAGGGATGCTACATGAGGGCGTTAAACAGAACAATTCCATACAACCCGCCGTCAGTGGTAGGGTATGTCCAACAAGGACGTGCCATAGCAAGGGATAGTATATGTTGATATACTGTCACAGCACGCATGTGTATGGGCATATAACGTTAATGACATATGTAACTGGGCCTGCTGTGCAAGTATGCTTTGCATTATGGGATACTATGTGAAATATGTGTAATGTATAGTATTATAGGTAGATATGACAGATATTCTACACAGCATAACAGGCATATCATGCATACCACAGGTATCGTCTATTGGTATGTACAATAACAGGATACATATGGCCTGTAGGTATGGGACATAGTAATAGCATGATAGCTAATCTAAATGGAAGGGCTACCAAGTAACTATGCACAAAGGACATGTAATAGCTTCACAGGTGCATAGTGGGGTACTATGCAGTCTGGCAAGTCCATGTGTAAGCACAACTACAGTGCTCACACTAGTGGCACCTCTCTAGGGTAGTGTCTTGTGAACAGCAGAGCCAGGTGCCACCTGCACCTCTGCACAGTACAGCCACTGCAGTGATCCCAGGCCTACATGTGTCTCCCAACCACCAAGGGAGGTATCACATGAACAGTGCTACTGAGTGTCCCTGCGTGATGTACATAGGACTTATGTTCCAAAGCATGGTGAGTGTCCGGTTTGGGAATGTAACCCACAAGCACATCCCACTCATTGTGGCGTTTGTGCACATATCCATGAGCATGTTGCTCACAGTGGCCTCTGCTTATGTCGCGTATGAGGAGTATATCCATTAATAATATTGTGGACATGGGCCCTGTCTGATCAGCAGAGGTCAGCCCTGAGTATGCAGTATGCAAATGTGTACAGATGTGGTGTCTGTAGTGCAGCCGCATATTTAAACTGTTGGAGCTCAGTAAACGTCATGGCGTGTTAATGTTGTGGCATGTAAAGCTGTAGCTGTTGTGTAAGGTACACCCTAAATGGGGTGGTGTACCCTTGAATGTGTGCAGATGTCTTGAGTTCAGAGGTACAATGGGTGCCTATGTACCAGCTACACACCCAGTACAGATAGGTGTGGCCACGTAGAAGGATATCCACGCCACAGTGGCAATACAGTAACCACAGGAGTGGCTGCGGCATATGTGTGTACTGCAAACATGTACAATGTGATATGTATGCAGGGGACTACCATCCATGTGATAGTCAGTGGGTGAATGGTGTAATGCAAAGGTGATGTGCATGCACCTTGTGTCATGCAGCTTGATGCCATGATAGTCATATTATGTATCTGTCACAGCGATACCCGTATGGTTGGAGTCAGTATCAGCTGGTGGAGCAATCATGGCGCTTGGTATGCAGGGGTTTGAAAGCTAGGCAGGGACAGTCCCCTGTGCTAGCCTGTTCCGCAGGGAAGCATATACTGAACATGAGGGGCCCTACGACTGAGGACTGTGGTATGCCAAATGTACCTGACATGTAGTAGGTACTATGGTATGCTGGCCTCACTGTGTGTCCTGTCCATGAGCCACATAGCATAACATTCTGAGACACAGGGTACGATGTGCAGGTGGATGTGTATGTTGTCAATACCAGAATGGAGAATGGTGCTGAAAGGCAATGAGAAGACAATGTAGGATGTGTGGACTCCCGTACCATCAGCAACTGCCCTGTTAACTGTATGAAAGGAGTCCACCATGTGTAGGGGCCATGCTCTGGCCCTAACAAGCCCAACCCAGGTGGCAGCAAAGGACAGGAGCCCAACAATGTCTCTGTGAATGACGTCCTTGATGATGTGCCCCATAGCCATGCAGAACAGTCCAGCCAGGTGTGTAGGACTACAGTCCCACTCGTGCAATGTGGTGCCACCTGTGTGTAGTGTGATAAATGCTGCTGTGTGCCATTCAGGGGCTACAATGTCTGAAACAAGGCTATTACTGAATATGGTGGCCTAGTGGGGAGACATGTAATTCAGAGGTTGATGGACATCACAGCCTGAGATGTTGGAAGGTGACATGGGGCCAGTGTCCCAGGACATATAGAGTGTAGGTCAGTACTGTGTAGGTGTGACCACAGGGACACCACAATGTTCATGTATGGATTGCGGCCCTGTAGTGAGTGAGAGGGTGTAATGTCAGCATTGAATCCATCCTCCAGCATGTTGCCAACAACACCTGGGTCTGCAATGTTCCTGAGTGACTGTTGTATGTGACAGCAGATGTGGGTGTTGCCATCGACTACTGACATACCACCATAATGCCTGGTGGTACACCCCGGAATGTGTGGCAGTCATGTTTACACAGCTAGTCTTGGAGTATGTGATGAGGGATCCTGTGGTCCCACCACGGCTGACCAGTGAGCCACCCCACACATGGGAATGTACACCACTGTGCAACAGCCTACACCTGTTGTTGTACATCATATGTCCATGGAACATGACCACCAGAGTGGCGTCTGTTATCTGGTGTGTACCATCATGGCTCTGTGTGGAATAGCATGATCCATGCAGTTGTGTACATGCTAATGAAGTGCACTGGGGTATGTGTCAGCATTTGTATGTGCATTGTCCATCTGCATGGGTGTCATGATGTTAACAACCGCTGTCAGCAGATGTCTGTAGTAGGTGTTGTAGTACTCATGTACTGTGTATGCTGTGATGGGTGTGTTGCCAGGATGTGGCTAACAAGGACGATTAGCATATGTTTGGAATCCACCAATGAGGGGATAACCCCAGGTGTGTAACACCAGTCACATGGTGGTAGTGTTCATGCCAACGGTAATGTAGGTCTTGGAGGTGGTGTGTATGGGTTGATCCAGCAGAGCGGAGGGTATGACTCATGGATGTGTCGGTACATGAGTGGCTATCCCAGTGAAGTGTGGGGTAGTGTCAGTCACACATCAGTAGTAGCTGTCTGAGGCCCACTGTCCACTATACCAACATAGAAGGTATGTTACCCGTGGGGTATGATGTTGACTCTGTTACTTGTTACAATGTGTATAGCGGTCCTGGACACAGTTAGTTGCACATGGAACACCTCTGATGCATTGTGCTAAGTAACTTGCCAGGATGTGTGCAAAACATAGTGGGATATGGGAACCCCTCAGCTGTGGGTGTGCCGGTCCAGGCATGTGCCTGAAAGGTATGGTCTGTCTATAACCTGTCATTGCAGGTGTGCTCTGCAGAGCCTAGAGGCAGGTCCCAGTCACTGCAGAGATGTTTGAGTGGTGCATTATAAGGTGTGCCTTGCCTGCGTGCATCACAGAGGAAGATGCAAGCATTGTGTCACATGACCCCATGTCGTGCCTGCCAGTTACTGCCCTGCCGGTGACAGTTATTGGAAACTGTGCAAGACAGGCAGTATAGAAGCAGCAAGAGCCTTACATTTGAGCTGTACTCCCAAGGCTGACAGGTGCAAGTCATCTGTGCCACAGCATTGTGTTTGACCAGGTCAGTCATAGCGGACAGATACCAGATGCCTGTGGAATGATAATAGGAGCATAGGCAACTGTTGAAGTGACACAGTCGGTCACTGTACAGTGGTATCATGTCCAGACGAATGCAAAATGCTCCCCAGGGCTTGGCCCACACCCTCAGGGCTATAAGACTGGTGAGCTATTGCATGTCCCTGCACATGTAGTCTGTGAAGTGGCATCACAGGGCAGTCACACTAACATGGAGAATTACAGTCATATCATACCTGGTGAGGTGTGGTATGGGTGCATAGGTTATGTTGCAGAAGCAGTTACCCGACAGCAAGATGTAAGCGACTAACGCCTTGTGTAGCCTGCTGTGTGGAACTGCAGTGTGACTCCCTACGGAGTCATCTATGACTGGTGTGTTGTGAATGTTATAACTCACTGTTGGCTGTATGTGATGGGCACACATGAGTCTGTGGGCCATAAGCTGGTGATGTTGTCTTCCATGATGGGGGCTACCTCTGGTGCCTACAGTGAGTATGGAGACATACTGCACAAGTTGTCTTCGTAGGTGTGGCCAGTGGTGTAGATCATGTGAGACTATGTGATGGGTGGGGTGTGTTGCGAATGTTACACATCCCCAAATGACTGTCAGGTGCAGTCAGGGTTGGCGACAGCATTATCCCCAGCCATAGCTTTCAACCTCCTGTCCCCAAACTGAGGAACATTAGCCCTCATACTGTGTGACAAATGGGCAAAACATGGAACACTTACAACTGGCTTACTAACAGCTTCAACTAGGAAGCGCATATGATGGCTAAAATAGGCTGGTTTTACGTATAAAAAAGATATTCTAATGAATTGATATGATTTCCATCTATTTAGCCATGGCTAGCAGGTAAACAATTTACAAAAATGAATGTGTGACAGACCCTTCCAGTGTGGAACCCTGAGGAACATGCACCTTTTAGAACCCCATATGAGGTACGTTCCTTGTAATGAGGTACACCTGCGAGCTATGCCCACAGCACGGCTGCAGAAGTGCATCCCCCATAGGCTGTAGTGCCGTATGTTGGGAGGTGAGCATTGAATGTGTACATGAGACAATTGCTCTATTGCCACATGTACGACATATCCCTCATATAGGCAGGCAGTAGCACTGGTACGTGACAGTTGGACATGCCTGTATATACAACCATGTCCCACAGGATATGTGTGTTACGTGTGTACAACAGCTGTTGTACCATAAGCAAGCTGGGAAGTGTAGGACAGCCAGTGTACCTGTGGGAAATGGTGTGGAATGGTTGCTATAGTAATCAGTAGCTCATGACATGCTCACAAGTTCTGAACAAGTGCCTAGCATGACCATACAATACAGATAGGGTGTTGGATAATATCAACCCACAAGTGGTGATGACAGTCATTTAGGGTGGCACCGCACTATAACCCTGCTGAGTATGGTGTGCATGTCCATGAACCATTAGCACTGTAGATGTTAGCAGTACAGATGTACAAGACAGCACGGATATTTGATTACAAATACCTTTGCATGTCACAGGAGTGTTCCACCAGTGGCCTGTTGACAGACTCACAACTACAAAAGGTGCAAGAGTGACATGTGCACAGCACACCAGTGCCAGCTACAGTAGAACAGGGTTAATGTGTTGTACCCCACCCTCATTGTAGCCCATACCACACAGACAAATGTTAGGCATCTGTGTATGTAAGGCTGTGAATGGCCATGACCTATCAGTATAGCTGTGTCAGTGTTGTGAACAACATACAGAATGGGATGTGTGGGTGAGGTGTGTGACATATGTGCACAGTCTGATGGATGATACCAGCAGTGTCACCGCTAGGTGAACATCCCTGTACCCATAAACT
Organism: Protopterus annectens; assembly: GCF_019279795.1. Lineage (NCBI taxonomy): Eukaryota > Metazoa > Chordata > Ceratodontiformes > Protopteridae > Protopterus > Protopterus annectens. Next base: position 956,045,080 of record NC_056746.1, read on the forward strand.
ACTACCTAGGCTGTGGTCAACATTATGGACACTGTGTAAGGGATGGTGCTGTGCAGTGCACCCCCCGACATGGTGACGTCTCCAGGCCCCTTAGGTAGTCATATGAGGTACCCATGTCATGTCAGGGTGTCATCCATGAGCACAGAGATCACTGGACAGGCATATACAGCACTGTGGTGACCAATATTGGATCACATACCACCTGTAAGGGGTAATGGCTATGCATGGATGTGCGATACCAGCCTTCACAATCCTCACCTCCACTATGCAGCATGCTGTCTACCTTGCAGAAGGACATTTGCTACACCATGATGATGGACATGCTACATGTCCATATCCTGATCTATAAGACATATGTCATGGACAGCCACCATCCTAATACTAGGATCGCCACAGGCTGGACAGATCCCTGTGCCATATATGTGACATACTCCCGCCATACCATGCAACCCTGTCCATCAAAGCTGCACATGTCATCCCAGTCATACATGGTGTGATGGCCGCATGGTAGATGTACTATCAACTGACTGGATCAGTAAAGTGGCACTGATGCACAGCACAATGGCTGTCTGTTACAGCTTAGAAACTATGCCCGCACATGCTATGGTTGATAACCATCCCTGCGAATGTCGTCTGACTAGCCATTGTCCCAGGTCTATCACATGTGCAATACAGGCGATCTGTGGCAGGATGTTAAACAGTTGTACAGTGCTGTGTAGATGTATATGGCAAAACACATGCATGTACAGGTGTCCATGCGTATGTGTGCATTGTCACTGCTCAAGTCCATTACGGCTGTGTCTGTGTTGATATGTGACATATACACAGCATCCAGGTCAACAGTAGTACCGTGGACAAATCCAGGCATGTGCAGATAGGTAAGAACACAAGTGCAGGCAAATTGACATGCTCGCAGCAAGACAGCATTTACATGGAGTATTAACACTGTAGTGAGGTGACACACATATATGGTGATGATATCCAATGCATAATGGGTGTGACATGTGTGACACAAACACGTCAGTCGTGTCAGTGTCATGATGCTTTGCAAAGATAACTGTGCAGATGTAGTAGATGTCATAGAAATGTATGTGCAGCAGTATCTCTGTACATCCCTGAAACTGTGACCTGTCACCATCATTATGTCTTACAGATAATGCCCCGTACATGCCTCCCAGCATACACCCACCAGGAGGATGATGTCCTCATCCCACAGCTCCATGACAACTATGACTTGTTGTTCAGCCATGTGCCACAGCATGCCCAGCAGCGGGATGACCTGTGGCAGGATCTATGCAGGAGGGTGAACGATGTGGGTGGCCATAACCGAACCTACCAGCAGGTGCACAGACACTGCATGGACTTGATACGACATGCAAAACAGCGTGCCACTGCAATTGCCAGGGAACAAGGTGGAACAGGTGGTGGGCCACCAACCCAGCCCCCACTCACACACACCGAGGAGCTACTGGCCAGTCTGGGGACACCCAGGGAACAGCATCCAGAAACACTAGCTGCCATTGTGGAGGTGGGTGTCTCCCAATCAATGAGCCTGGAGTTGCCTGGTAAGTCAGTACTGCACATATGGCTATTATATCCCATGTAGTTGCATGTGTCACTGTACATTATGTAAAGTAACAACATATGCAAGGTATGTGGACACACATGCTGCATACTACATTATGCTACGTTGTGTATGCACACATGTGCATACTATATGCTATTACACAGGTGAATGGGTTCACATGCACAGTGCAACCTGTGGCTGTCATACAGTCATGGATAATGTTCATACTGGTGTGTCACCCCTAAACAGGTACCTCTGGCGTGCCGCACAGACATGAGTCCGTTGCAGGTGAGACTGTCATCAGTATCAGGCATGTTACAGTGTAGATCTGTTTGCCATGTGGCCAGTTAACACTTGCACACCTGATGCTTGTTCCAGTCACGATATGCAGGTCGCACCACCCTTCATTCACACAGGCAACCCATGTGCAATATATACAAACGTAATGATACACCAACTTGAAACCACAGTACTCGTCATTGCGACATGTGTGGTCAGCTGTGCATACAACGGTGGAGGTGTTCTACAATGGAGGCATATGTAGTATGCATTGGAACAACATGTGTGGTACGCACACAGTACCACACAGTGAGCTGTGATATGGGCAGCCCACAGGTGTCACCATTGTGTCATATGTCCCTGCATTGGGTGCACACATTGTGATGTGCCACCTAACATGTCCCAGACATGTAGTGTTCTGTCTGTTCTGTCTGCAATATTGTCACACTATCGCATGACCTATACCCCACATACCAAACATATAATCCGTTGTCTGCATAGCCCTGTGGATTGTGACATATCTGACATCTATGGGTGTATGTCATATGGGACAACACAGACATGTGAGATAGATGCCCATCACACACAATTGGCCAACACATGTGCACACATGGCCATAGGGGATGGCCAGAGACATGTAGCCACACAGTACTTGGGATGTGTATACACCCTGTTGCACATTGTCCACACATGGTCCAATTATAGCCTTAGTTGACCAATTATACAGTTGATGTGGTACACTGGACAACCTAAAAGCCTGTGCACAGCTACTGGAGGTGTCACTGAAGTCTACCAATACGATCTGTTGAACATCACGACTGTGTTGCAGTTATGGCTATGCAATGTGTACATATTATGCATTCTACAGCAACATAGATGCCTCATGATGCCATGCAATGGCACAGTGTCTGTACTTCACACTGTATAGCAATGTAGACGGCTCACACTACCCTCCCATGCTCATGCACATTTGCTAAATATGCATTCTATCTGTAGGGAATACACACAACACTGCAATGTGATGCCCATTATGATGCTGTACATGTGTCAGGGCACCATTGTGTCAGACATGTATGCATGTTAATGCACATGTCAGCAGATTACATGTCAAGGTCACGTCAGCCATGTGTACTGTTATCCTTGTCTGGGCCACATGGTGTATCATGGGGATGCATGCATACTACCATGATTGTGTGAACTGCATGGCTACTGATATGACACCTGCTTGCTGTAGTGTGCACCCCAGGGAGGTATGCTTACTAACACTATTAATGTCATCTGACAAATCACATGCATGGTGTGTGTGTGTGTGTGTGTGTGTGTGTGTGTGTGTGTGTGTGTGTGTGTGTGTGTGTGTGTGTGTGTGTGTGTGTGTGTGTGTGTGTGTGTGTGTGTCTGTGTTTGTGTGTGTGTGTGTGTGTGTGTGTGTGTGTGTGTGTGTGTGTGTGTGTGTGTGTGTGTGTCTGTGTCTATTGTACTTTACAGTATTTCTTTGCATTCACAGGTGATGTAGGTGCGTTCCCCTCCTGCGGTCCATCTGATGTTAGTGTCCTCACAGATACTAGCGGTGATGAACATATGCATGAGGTACAGGCAGGGTTGTCAGGGGCTGAATCTGTGCCAATGGTTACCATCCCAGCTATGTCCCCCTCTTCCCCGCACACAGTTCTGCTGCCAACACATACTGCATCACCAGTGGCCATAGAGGAAGGACAGTCAGCATCTGTTAGCGTGGAACAGGAACGTGTGGTGGCTACAGAAGGTGTGTCTACACACCATGATGTCAGTGTAATGACTGCAGATGTGCCACACAGGCATGTGGCTGGTGCTGCTCGTAGGAAGACCTCTGGCAGACATGCACCTGCAGGACAGAGCGCAGCAGCTGGTATCACCAGATGCATGCTCCAGACTGTAATGGCGGCATAGGCACGTGCTGAACGGCAGAACAGAGAAGGGCAGAGGCTGCAGAGGGCTGCTATCCATACCCTAAATGACAACATCCAAACATTGGCAAATGCTCAACAGCAGATTGCTAATGTTTTGGATAGGCGATTAGGTGAAATGGTTGGAATCCTTGACCAAGGCATGGCAATCCACGAGAGGGAGCTGTCTGTGCTGGAACATCTGGTAGGAGTGAGGTGTAGGCCATGTGGACGTAGGCCGGCAACACCACCTAGTGTAGGTCAACATGAGTGTGCCACCTCACATGCCCACTCCCATAGTGCCAGTAGCAGTAGCAGTGCAGCTGGTGCTGCGCTGTCAACACCAGGACAAAGCAGGCCATGTGGACGTTCTCAGCGGGGACACGGTTCCAGCGAACATGTGTCATCGGACAGTAGCCACTCTGTACCTCCACCTGGTAGTGCCCGTGCAACCCCAGGCAGGCACAGGTCACGTGGCCGTGGACAGACACAGTGAGCTGTACAACCTGCTCTGTACAATCTGGGGCTGTCAATTATACCCCTCACAAATGGAAGAACTGTGTACACACATACATACACGCACACAGCAAACACAACTGTAGGGCTCCACAACATCCACATGCATTCTGCACAGACATGTCCAGTCAACTCACCGGCCCTTACACACACACATGATGTTATCCATTGGTGCAGCCTATGCCCCTGGCACACATATCACCCTGTGCATATGATGAAGCCTGTGCCGCATCCCTGTCATCCACACCATCGGTGCAGGGTTATGCACAAATATTCTGATGCACAGGGTGAACAGCATAGTGAGAGGTGTATATAATATTACCTGTGTATGCATAGTGAGGGATGTGTATGTTGCAGTGTTTGTGTGTGTATACTGAGAGATGTGTATGTAATATTACCTGTGTATGCATAGTGAGGGATGTGTATGATGCAGTGGTTGCGTGTGAATACTGAGAGATGTGTATGTGACATAGGTTGTGTACTGTCGGCATGCACCGGTCATACCATGTAGTGCAGGTGCAGCATGCATTGTGATGTGTTCATGGTATGTGTCTCGGTTACATCTGTAGCACCATGTTGGTTGTGATACCCTGGTTCCCTCCTATGGTGTACTTGCATGTGCCTACAGGTAGCAGTGTTTGCAGTCCCCCACGTGTAACTGTGGATTACTCACAGGCACGTCTGGCAATATCAACATGCTACATGTACCCTCAACCTGACTGTTGGAAACACCAACATGACACAGATGTCCGCACATATACTGCACCTGATGCATGTGGTCAGTGCCACAGGCTACACTGGACAGAGACGTGATATACATAGCAGGACACATTACAGGTATGGTGACATGGTGCAGAGGTTGTACACAGCGGTCTGGCCAATTATGTTGTGAGGTGTCACTTGGTAGCTGGAGGCCACACTGTGCAGCAGTAGGACCCTGTAACAGTACGGGAACATGGCCACATTCACGGGGTGTACACCACTATAACGCACACCCCATAGTGTGCAGGTGGGGACCCTTGCCTATGTGGTCATCACCCTCACAGTACTATGCACCCACACGACATGTCACAGAGAAGGAACATGCACAGGTAGCCAGTATGGCTGGGACCTATGGCATCAACAGGGTAGTGCAATGCATCACCATTACGGGTTAGTCACCACGTGGGGTTAGTGATCATTCCTCACTGTATATTAGCATACACCCTCACACCAAGCACCAGACATACATACAGACACACACACACTGTGGTGACCACACATGTCTATACGGACAGCCGACGTGTGTGATGCACCACACCGGCCGACGTCATGCTTCCCACACTGACGTATGTACAGATCTCTACAATGGTGTACAAGGATGTGTAACAACTGGGACATATTCCCTGCGATATGTGGCATCTCTGGTCACACATTCAGACACACATGGCAGTACTGGGAATGATACACCTGCCATATGAAGACACTTTGATAGACATGCAACGGTATTGATTGCATTATGTGTACCAACGCTATATCTGGCAAATGTGCTGATATATGCACACGGGAGGTTGTAGGTGTTACAGATGCCATGTGACATATAGTTGGTAACACCTGACCGCTGTGTATGCATTATGTCAGTACCGTCACGTAACAGCGACATAGCGTACTGTTTGCACATGGCATGATAGGATGGTGTGTGACACAACTGTGAGCCACCCCCTGCACACATACATCTACACAGGTGGTACACCATGTTATGTACACACATCCCTCCATATGGGCTGTTTGTATGTCACCGTATACAGGTGTCAATGATGGGTCTGCACTGCGACTGCATGTCGTAGGTAGGTGCAACTATGTTACGGACATCGGCCACTGCACATACATGGTTGCTGCATGCACAGTACAGATGTCACATATGTCTCATGTTACCATGTTTGTATGCATTGCTATTGTTGGACATGTGTGTTGACATACATAACACATGGACTGTGGTATGATATCATGGGTGTCACAGGCGACCAGTACAAGGGTATGTGTCCCGGTCAACATTGCTACCCCCTGTAGTTGTGAGCATTCAACAGACATGGGCCCACCTTCCATTCATGTGTGTAGCATTGATTAGGCCATTGTTATGCACAAGGTACATCACAGGCTATGTATGTATGTGTTGTGTGTGCAGTCCATGCACACATCCACACAATCACATGTATGACATATCCAGATGTGTGTTCATTGGTGTACAGCAACAGTCAGGTGTCACAGCTGTGTAAGGGCCGTGGTATGTCTTGAGCCGACCTGTGCATGTATACTGGTATCATTGCAATGCATAACACCTGTTGGATCCCTGTTGGTACATGTGTACTCTGCACAGCTGGTGTACACCTCTGTACAGCCCAGTGGTCATGTGTCACATGGTGTTGTGGTACTGTAAGGCTGTGTAGTGCTGCATCGACGACATGGTGCTGACTTGACAGCTACAGTGTACACTGCAGTGTGTACGTGTGTGACCTGCACCTGTGACAGCTGTGATGGCACCTGTGTGTGTACAGGTCACTGCATGTGTGACCGCCCTGTGCGTGAGGACAGTTATACCTTCCTGTGCCCTTCTGTACTGTGCCCTTCTGTGTGTACACTCCATCTGCATGCACGACAGGCCTTTGCAATAGCTAAGTGTGTGAGCATGCCCAGTATGCTGTTGTGTGGATGGACACACAGTACAGTCCATGTACGCAGTTGTGTAGATGGACACACGGTACATTCCACACTGCGCCCTTCCATGATTAGACTCCGTGTGCATGCAAGATGGCCCTTTGCAACTGCTAAGTGTGTGAGCATGCCCAGTACGCCGTTGTGTCGATGGACACACAGTACATTCCACACTGCGCCCTTCCGTGATTAGACTCCGTGTGCATGCAAGATGGCCCTTTGCAACTGCTAAGTGTGTGAGCATGCCCAGTACGCCGTTGTGTAGATGGACACACAGTACATTCCAAACTGCGCCCTTCCGTGATTACACTCCGTGTGCATGCAAGACGGCCCTTTGCAACTGCTAGGTGTGTGAGCATGCCCAGTACGCCATTGTGTAGATGGACACACAGTACATTCCAAACAGACATGTGATACTAAGTGTGTGGGCATGGCCATTGACATCCTGTATAGCCATGGTGGTTATCCAGGCAACAGATGTCCATTTTCAATGTCACGATGGATGCCTACATTGAACACACTGGTTGCTGTCTCGAAGGGTGTACTGTCTGTGGCGCATCCCGTATCCATTTAGTGTTGTAGTGCTCCGTAGATATTTAGTTGGCCCGATGACAGCACTGCCATGTTTGTCTACGTCTACCTTGGGACAGTAATATGCTTTCAGACTGCTCACTCTCTAAACATTCCCTATCGGCATCTTTGCCTTTGCAGATGATGTCACCCACCTAGAAGTATGCCTCTGGGAGTGCTGTGTTCAGTAATCTCGGTAGCACGTTCTGTAAATGCGTAATGCTGTAGTGTGATAAGGTAGTTAGGTGTATATTCAACTCCCGGCTACCAAGTGTGTGTGTGTGTGTGTGTGTGTGTGTGTGTGTGTGTGTGTGTGTGTTTCCAGCTGCCTGGGGACACAGTAATGCTTTTACATGCCTCACAACACATACATTCCCTATCGGCGTCTTTGCCTTTGCGGATGATGTCACCCACCTAGAAGTATGCCTCTGGGAGTGCTGTGTTCAGTAATCTCGGTAGCGCGTTCTGTAAATGCGTAATGCTGTAGTGTGATAAGGTAGTTAGGTATATGTTCAACTCCTGGCCCTGCCAAGTGTGTGTGTGTGTGTGTGTGTGTGTGTGTGTGTGTGTGTGTGTGTGTGTGTGTGTGTGTGTGTGTGTGTTTCCAGCTGCCTGGGGACATAGTAATGCTTTTACATGCCTCACAACACATACATTCCCTATCGGCGTCTTTGCCTTTGCGGATGATGTCACCTACCTAGAAGTATGCCTCTGGGAGTGCTGTGTTCAGTAATCTCGGTAGCGCGTTCTGTAAATGCGTAATGCTGTAGTGTGATAAGGTAGTTAGGTGTATGTTCAACTCCCGGCCCTGCCAAGTGTGTGTGTGTGTGTGTGTGTGTGTGTGTGTGTGTGTGTGTGTGTGTTTCCAGCTGCCTGAGGACACAGTAATGCTTTTAGATGCCTCACAACACATACATTCCCTAGCAGCGTCTTTGCCTTTGCGGATGATGTCACCCACCTAGAAGTATGCATCTGGGAGTGCTGTGCTCAGTAATCTTGGTAGCGCGTTCTGTAAATGCGTAATGCTGTAGTGTGATAAGGTAGTTAGGTGTATGTTCAACTCCCGGCCCTGCCAAGTGTGTGTGTGTGTGTGGGTTTCCAGCTGCCTGGGGACACAGTAATGCTTTTAGATGCCTCACAACACATACATTCCCTATCGGCGTCTTTGCCTTTGCGGATGATGTCACCCACCTAGAAGTATGCCTCTGGGAGTGCTGTGTTTAGTAATCCCGGTAGCGTGTTCTGTAAATGCATCATGCTGTAGTGTGATAGGGTAGCTAGGTGTAAGTTCAATTCCCAGACCTGCCAAGTGTGTGTGTGTGTGTGTGTGTGTGTGTGTGTGTGTGTGTGTGTGTGTGTGTGTGTGTGTGTGCATGCTCCTGTCCGCCTGGGGACTCAGGTTATGCTTTTAGACGCTTCGCACCACAGATATATCCTGCTGACGTCTTTGTCTTTGGGGATGCTGACACGCACCTAGTAGAATGCCTGTGGGTCTGCTGTGTTTAGTAATCTCGGTAGCGCATTCTGTAAATGCGTCATGCTGTAGTGTGATAGGGTAGTTAGGTGTAAGTTCAATTCCCAGGCCTGCCAAGTGTGTGTGTGTGTGTGTGTGTGTGTGTGTGTGTGTGTGCATGCTCCCGTCCGCCTGGGGACTCAGGTTATGCTTTTAGACGCTTCGCACCACAGATATATCCTGCTGACGTCTTTGCCTTTGCGGATGTTGACACGCACCTAGTAGAATGCCTGTGGGTCTGCTGTGTTTAGTAATCTCGGTAGCGCGTTCTGTAAATGCGTCATGCTGTAGTGTGATAGGGTAGTAATGTGTAAGTTCGATTACCAGCCCTGCCAAGTGTGCGTGTGTGTTTCCAGCTGCATGACAACAGTACATTGCTTTTACAGTATTCACTCACCATAACATCTGTGCGGCGTCTTTGCCTTTGATGCCGCTGTCTACAGGCTCGACGTATGCCTGTGTGATTTCCGTGATCCACTACTCACGGTTGCACATTCTGTCACTGCGTAATGCTGTTGTGTGGTACAGTGGTTACGTTCGTGTTCTGCTCACAACCCTGCCACGTGTGTGTGTTTCTGTGTGTGTATGTCTGTATCTCTCTCTCTCTCTCTATACATATATATATATATATATATATATATAAAATCTATTTTCTGCCCATAACTCGGCTCTTGCATGGACAGCTGACTGTTTCATGTATCGCATATTTGCAAAGCTTTCACATACCAATGGGGTATGTTGCAAATCCCAACATTGTCCATGCAACGTCCGTGTTACAGGCGGTGTTACACACCCTTACAGGCATTTGCTCTATATCTTGGCAGACATCTATCCTTGCTGTACTCTCACTGCACTCGTACACTCCGGAGGCTTCATGTATCATGGCCTAGTTTTGCTGTGTGTATGTCTATTTGTGCTGTGTGCATGGCTGTGGGTATGTCCCACTATCATCATTTGTAAAGGTGACAGCCCTATAGGTACTTCATGTAGACTGCTGTGTCATTTGACATGTCAGCACATACCTGTGGACAGTACTGAACGTCCTACTGCAGCGCATTTCATACCTTCTGCGTTATCTTGCAGTCGATAATGCTGTTTCCTCCCACATGTATCTGTTTCTGATCATACCACTCATAGTTTCATAGTATAGTACTAGGCTATCTGCCCTGGGGCATTTGTAAGCCTAGCCATAGTGATGTGGCTTTTGCCACCCCATGAAATGGTACAAAAAATGTACAGAATAAATTTAGAATACTGTGCCTCTGTCTAGTTGTGACACAATGAAGGTCCCCTTATATAATAGAATTAGTTTACTGTGCCCCTGTCTAGCAGTGACACAGATGTGACCCTTGGGGTAAACTTACGATCTCCCATCCACTCATCAAGATTTCTCTTGAAGAGAGTCAGTGAGGGGCTCTGCCTAATATGAACTGGGATCTTGTTCCAAAGCATGAGAAGCCTCTGGGTTATGAATCTATCCCTCCAGCATGTCCTATTCATACTTGTGCCGAGGTTTAAGACTTTAGCGCACGTGGGCCTGATGGATTTGGATATTTTGAGGTGGAGCATGTCCATCAGATCCTGATTGGACATGGCCTTGTACGTCAGGCAGAGATCACCTCTGAGCAGGCGGTATGCTACTGAATAGAGCTGAAGTTTCTTTAGTCTGGCAGTATAAGACATATGTTGGAGACCCTTGATCCTCTTGGTGAGGTACTTTTGTGGTCTCTCCAGCTGTTGCAAATGCCGGGTGAGTGCGTACCAAATGGGGCATTGTACTCAATCATGGGTCTGATGAGGGAGGAGTATAGGGGTACAATGACATCCTTGGATCTGGATGTGAATCCCTTCATGATGAGGTGTGCAAGGTAGAATGTTTTTCTAACCACTTTGGCAATGTGGGTGTCAAATGAGAGGTCGCTGTCGACTTGGGTCCCTAGGTCTCTGATTACTTTTTCCGTACTCAGTGGGTTGCTGTCTATGTGATAATTTGTGGGTACTTTGTTTTTCCCAAAGGGGATGACTATACATTTTTTGGCGTTTAGTTTAAGGCCGTGACTCCGGCACCAGTTGTCCGTTTTTGTGAGGCCTTTTTGTAGGATGTATGTGTCCACTGGTGTATAAACTATGGCGCCTAGTTTGCAGTCATCTGCGAACTTTGTCAGCCACAGCCCTCCCATGTTTGCTTTAACATCTGAGAAATAAATGCCGAACAAGAGGGGTCCCAGGACAGATCCCTGTGGGACACCACTTGTGACTGGCTTTGAGTCTGACATTGCTCCAGTGATTTTAACTTTATGGGTTCTGTCCTTTAGCCAGTTTGCAACCCCTCTAGTGACATAAGGGTTTACGTTTAAGCTGTTGAGCTTATCTATGATGCCTGAGTGGGGTATTGTGTCAAAGGCCTTAGCCAAGTCCAGGTAGGCTGTATGGACTGCTTTGCCCTCATCAATGGCTCTAGTGACTGTTTCGAAAAAGTCAACCAGGTTCAAAAGGCAGGATCTGCCCTTTACAAAGCCGAACTGGGTGGGGTCAAGTGTCTGTAGGTTCCCTATGTCTCTGTTTATGAGTTCCATAATGATTCTTTCCATAGCTTTGCAGACCAGACTTATGGGGCGGTAGTTCCCAGGGTGTGTAGAGGCACCCCCTTTGTGGAGTGGGACCACTGTTGCTGTACGCCAGTGTTCAGGTACATATCCCGAAGTAAGGCTAAGGTTAAATAGCATTTTTATGTATGGGTTTAGCTCCTCTTGGAGTTCACATAACACGCAACCCGGGATACCGTCAGGTCCCATTGATGCTGTGTTTTTAGCTTTGTTTAGGGTGGTTCTCACTTGGACATCTGAGATGACAGGGAGATTACATTCAGCTGGGATAAGTATTTCTTCTTTTGGGGGTGAGGGAGGGGAGAAATTTGCACTGAACCTGTCAGCCAGAATGTTGGCAATATCTGTGGGTTCAGTGTATTTTTTGTTGTTGTGAACTAACTCTGAGCATATCTGAGGGTTTCTGCCCAGGTTTCTAACATAGCTGAAGAAGGCTTTGTGGTTATCTTTAGTGTCCTTAGCGATTTTTCTCTCAAAGTTGGCCTTGGATGTTTTTATGAGAGAATGTAGTTTTCTGCTAATGTTGATCAGAGATGTCTTCCCTTCATGGGATTTTGCTCTGACGTGCAGTAGCTTCCTTCTTTTGTTATACAATTTGTTAATGGCTGAGGTCCACCAGACAGGACGCTTGCCTTTGGTGGAGAGGGACTTGGATTTATTTGGGATTGCATGATCCATACATTCTTGGAGATGTCCATAAAGGATTCGGCATTGTGGGATGTGGTATCCACTGGCACAGTGGGCTTAAAGGATACCATCTCAGTCTTAAGAAGAGTGAAGTCTGTCTCTGAACTCCACCTCCTAGAGCAAACTTCTGGACAAGGCCTTATCTGATAGTGGGACACATAGGGGCAGTATTGACATGTTGCTCTTACAAACGTAGATAGTTGACACAATAATAGGTTTTGCATTAGTATGGCTTTTCTGATGGATTTGGTGTCTTAAACACACACGTTTGTCATTATTTCATGACTTTAGTTATCAGGAATGTGCCAGAATGGTACTGATGTTACGTGGAACACACCAAACATATGAGGCAGAACTCTGCACATTCTGCATAAATCTGTACAGTTGCGGAGTATATGTCTGATACAAGATATCAACTTTCTGACACCAATACACACACTGTATGGCGGCATCACAGGCCACATGCCATTACATTTATATTGCAGGACACACCCACCCAGAGTTGTATTCCTCACACAGGCCAACAGCTGCTTATCCACACTAATTAGTCTATCATGTACCGTATGTGTGCGCCGGTATTTGCGCTTTCCGTCAGTGGCAGAGCTCACATACAAGTATGGGGGACTGGACATTGTTACGGTGACACTGCATGACACCCTGAGGGACACATTACTTTTGTGTCTATTAACCTTCCACATTGACATTCACAGGGCATACGTTGTCATTCACATTTGTCGGAGTACATGCGTATGACTTGTACATGTTTTCTCATTTGTCCTGATGTCTTTCTTCTCACCTGTCCACCTAGTATCATTAGTTCTGTACATGTATTTTGGACAGATTACCTTCATACCCCTAACCTGTCCACATTATGGGTAAACGCCCTGACATTTGACCTTTTCCCTTGTTACATTTGTCATAGTAATGTGCCTTTCTGGTAAATTGTTGGCAAGGCATTACGAACTGTGCGGTTAGATAATAGTGACTGACATTTCTATTACATGATTAGTAACACTCATAACATTCGTATTCCTGGCTATGCCAGTATTCTCACAACGTTCTGACTTTGTCTGGGGTATATCTAATATAGTCCCTATTTGTATTTCATGTACTATGCCTTAGTGCAGCTGTCTTATTCTGACAGTTTGCCAGTTATGGCTACCATCTTGGTCGTACGCATGTCCATCCATAATAATCGCCTACATGACACTGATATAGGGCCCTACATATTCCCAAAATGGTTTACGCAATATCCAGTGGATGGTTTGCCCCATTATTGAGAATATAGGCGTGTGCTATACCCACATCACTCCCAGGCGGCCTGAAATCTCTGCCAAACAACACCTAGGCCCATTTCTGCATACCCATGATTCCCATACCTGACAACCCTCTACAGTACCCATTACACATGTTTAATGTGAGCGGTACTGAAGTGTGGAGACACTTATATGCACTCCCCAATCTCCGGATATCAGTTCATACGTCATACATTCTATCGACACATGTGTCATCACCCTTGCACCTGCTACTGTTGCATGTACAACTATATCGTATTTGCTGAGGTCACTTATTTTGCGTCAATGTCGGTTGACACTATGTATGGATCAATTTTTGGGGTCCTGCAATGGACACCTATATGCATGTTTAAAGTGTAGAACTTGCTGGACTGTCACTTTCTGGCCAATGGTTTGGAAGGCAGCGGTTTATTCACCTTTCATGCATGTCTGTTTGTCTACCCATATTAGCTATAACGTGGCCTATTTATGTACATATGTCATATCTACGGGAATATGTCTGTTGTGTATACATATATACATGTACAATCCTCATTTCATAACTTGCTTTGGTTTACGTCTGTGGATTATGTGTATACACATATATCTATATCCATACCATACCTTTCCACTGTACAGATTGTCGCAGAGTGTACAGCTGGTTGCCTCTTTATCTTCGGTGTGTTTTACATAAACCTGTGTCTATCTGGCAATGTAGTGGCATTTCATTTGAGACTTACGGTGGGAAATACTGGCAAGCAGTTCAGGTTACGACTGCATACCCTTCAGAGAATCCATGCTACTGACACACCCGTTATTCTATCCACTGTCTATGTTTGTTCTGACACATATCTGGGGTTTGTCCCTATTTGTACCGGTAGTTTGCATGCCTTTGTCCGGTTTCATACTTTACGGGGTTAACAGGTTTGAGCCATGTATATCTAATGTGGGGGAAACAGCATTCATTTACTATGCTGTGAGCGGATCACACACGCACAGGCGCACTTGCATTTCCTTATTGTGGGTTACGCGCAGGTGCACATGCATATCCTTATTGTGGGTTACATATGTTTACTAAGTCTTTGTGCTTACGTGGGCTTTATTACTTGTGACAGTACCAGTAAATTATCTGTAATCCGGTTAATGGACGTATGCGAAACACATGTTCACCTTTACATATTTAACTGTCTGTACAGCACAGATGCAATCATTACACTTTCACATTATATGTGCTGTAGTCATAGTTGAACCGGGCCTGCATTCACATTGGCCGGATGCTGTAACCACTATACTTTTGGTGTTCTGACTCATTTATATGCATACCCATAGTACATAGCTACATTAACATATGCCTCACCACTTCACTTACGACACAGGCATCCATTCTCCTGCTGGGAAAAATGCGGTACTACATGTTACACATTCCCTATTCCCTACTGCTCTGGACCCAAGCTGCATATTTAATCACTGCAAGGATATTCAGAACCCCAAGGCTTATAGTCCTGACACATACAGGTCTTTAATTGTCAGGGTGTTCATGTGGTGATCTGGGTTTAGGCTTGTCCGCCTGGTGAACGGAACTGCCCTGACCATGTTCAAATGTCAGACAAAGCACATGTCCATTTTAAACATTTTATCTGTGTTTACAGACACAGGTGTTTGGGCACCTGTCAGCAGCTTATAATGTTGGCAATACATAATCCACGGTGAGTGGTGTTCCCATTCACATTTGACTGTTTCCTGTATTCATTCATACGAGGATTATTATTTTGCACATGACTTAACTATGAATTAACTACAGGTATGCAGTAGTACAGTCAACAAATGTGAAGGTTTGTTACAGTATAAATGTACGGACCTCTGTAATACTCGGGGACTACCCCACATCCTTTACAACATTTCATGCTAATGTACATACTATTAGTCTGTGAACTTTCGAAGTTTGTGAGAGCAGTAATTACATCTGTCCCTATTTGTCCACCCATCCTTTTAGGCTTTGTCCAGATTTTGTTGCTGTAATAGGTTGAGAGGTGGTGTCGGTATGTGATTGAGTTGAATATATACTGTCGATAATTCAGTGGGGAGTAGGGTTACCACCTGTTCCTCTTTGCGAGGGGAAGTCCCACTTTGGACAGTTGTGTCCTGCGATGAAACCTAAGGTGTGGAAAATGTCCTGTGATTTTAAGACAAAAGTATATTTCTTATTTTCTTTACTAGTTGCATGATACAGGTATTTTGTATCTGGAACACATAACTATTATTTGGGATAGCATACGCTATTCAAATGCTATGAAATAAGCTTTTATCTTGGCATACAAGTGTAATTCTGTCCTTTGCACTGGCCGGGGGTATGTTTTATCCTGCAAATTCTCACATTTCTACAACAGATGTCCCACCTTGGGCATCTGAACAGGTGGCAACCCTAGTGGGGAGACCTGCATGGTGGACAGGTGTTCCATCCTGCGTAGTATGTTTTGAATGTCTGTCTAGAAACTGAACAGTACCGTGACTAGACATACATGTTTTGTCCAGATTTGTACAGTACTAAACACCGTGGCGTGTAAACAACTCTGATGTTTCAACAGGTTACTTATCCCACGCGGGATGTACACACATTTTGCCAGAACATGGACGCGCAGGCATTTGGATTTACGTAACTGTGATGGGATGTTTACACACGTGGGATACATATTTGCAATCCTGACACTGCCTAGGACGATACTTCCTACTACATATGGGGAATACTCGCTATGTGTAGGTGTACGGCTGCGCAAGGCTGGTAGCTGGATTTGGTGGACATTCGGACATGGGTGTGGGTTATGTGCTATACAGGGGTTGTTGCGTATTGCATTTGCATGCATGAGTTCTGCATTTGGATGTCCCGGTTCCGCATATAGCATCCTATGTGTATGTGCCGGTTACGTTCCTGTTCATGTGTATAGCACATTTTAATATTCATATGTTTGTGTGAGTTTGGTATACAATTTGGACTGTCAGGTTTCTTTACGGTTGTTATATGGCCACAACTGCCCAGCTGTGTATTATCACTACCACTGTGGTACTGCTGGTGACCCTGCCCATGGGGCTAGACGTGTGTACTGGCGGCGCGCTGACATGATGCGCTTCACTTCCACTGGGTATAACTATTGACAGTGCAATACATTACGGACACACGATTTTAAATATCATTTGTTCCATGGACGGAAACTCATATTGTGTTGCGTGCATTTCTGTTTGGTTCTCCATTTTGTGTGGCCGGGAACTGTCTTGCATGCTTTGCATATGTTTCATTATCCACGGACACTGATAGGTGCGATTACTATTGCTGGCAGACTATAATATTCAGCAGTTTAGGTTGCTCATTGACAGCCGACATTGACATGCCTCTGGGCGCAGCTTAGTAATGCCCCATGCACTCGCGCACATGTCCTATGCATGTGGATGTGGTTGGCAGCGCACCTTCATTAATATGCATATGGCGCTACTACACCATATATACGCCGCACGGCCGGCGCAGGCCTTACACCGGCCTTGCGCCGAGCTTCATGAATCTGGGGGACTATCTATGAACGTATAGTATCAGTGCCAGAAAATAATATCATTTCATTCCAGGAAGAGGCATTTCAGTAGAAAATTAGTTTAACAATGGAAACACTGTGACCAACACATACACTAATATTGCTGCTTCTTGCTGGAAGAGAGATGTTATTTTTAATGATAGAAAGCCTTTTTTGTGATAGAATTGTACTTTTAAATGTTTTGTGGATGACATATTTCTTTTGTTGAATGGTACAGAAGATGAATTACATGGATTTCACAGGAAATAATTTTAGCATCACAATGCTATATGTTTAAGTTCACATATTCTAACAAGTTCATACATTTTTTAGACATGCATTTACTTATGAAAAATAATGCCATTGAAACATATATTTATTATAAAGAAATAAAGAAAATTAATCACCTACATATAATAACTGCATCCTGAAAGAGCTTTTAATAATATCACATATGGCTGAATGTTAAAAAACTTCAAGGCATAAAATTGATGATTAACAAATGAATGTTGCACAAGAGTTAGTACAAGGAGTTTATGATAAACACTAATTATATCTAATGAAGGAAGGAGTAGTTAATGAAAGAAGTGAGGAAGCAAGACCCACTTTTGGGACTATTAGTTATGGGACAAGTAGGTTAAATGGTAGCAGGAGAAATGTTCGATCAAGTAATAATAAGGAATACTTCTCATTAACTTATAATAGACAGAGTCTGGGCTTCAGTAACAGCTACCAACAGTGATAATTTCTAACACGGAAGATAATCTGCTGACAGCAGCCCTTTCTGATTCAGAAAGAGGCCCCTGCAGTGTTCTACAAGGTTGATTCAATTACTGCAGTTGGCAGTCTCTACGGTCATATTTAATGATAATGAGGCATTCAGGGTAGCAGCCTGTGCTAATAAGCCATAAGCCCCCCTGCAAATGTCCCCACTTAGGGTAATTAATCAGCCAAGAGATTCAGAAAATTTCTCAACTACATTAATTAGCAAGGTCAACCATGTTTATGAAAGTGGCTGAAATTATGACTTCCTTCTCTGTTGTCAGTGAGAGAGACCTCATAAAAGGTAAGGGCAGGAAAATGTCTGCAGAGCAGTAGTGGTAGTGGTAGAGTGAGTGTTTGGATTTGTGCAGGTTAATGACAGTATGTGTGCATGTCTGTAGGGGTATGAGTGGACTAAGATGTGTGTGTGTGAGTGGCATGTGTGTGTGTGTGTGTGTGTGTGTGTGTGTGTGTGTGTGTGTGTGTGTGTGTGTGTGTGTGTGTGCGCACATGCATGTGCGCGTGTGTGTGCATGTGCGAGCGTCTGTGTATGAATGTCTGAAATTGTTAGTTTGTGTAGTAGTTGGGAGATGGTTACCATACCTCTCAACTCCCTTAAGATAAACAAGCAAAGACAGCAATACTGAGGTGAGCACTAGACACAAGAAACACTTTTTAAATATTGCTTTAAATCACTAGAAAAGTTAACAGAACAAGAGGTTTTGCATCAGAAAGCATTTTCTGAACAATAAGAAATATGAGACTCTAATGTCTGGCATTATTAACTGACTACAATCAGCCATGATTTATGAGGATAGAGTAAATATAAGAAGCAAAAATCAAGGAGTGCTGAAAGGTATGGGAGTGTTTGTGTGTGTGTGTGTGTGTGTGTGTGTGTGTGTGTGTGTGTGTGTGTGTGTGTGTGTGTGTGTGTGTGTGTGTGTATGAATGTGTACATGTATGTGGGAGAGTATATCAGGACGTACCTGGGCCTATGTAGTGCATGGGCTGCCAGTGTTTATTACCATAGGAACCTGCTGATTAGTACTAGTGATAACACTACACAGTTCAGAGACATGCACATTAGCTGATAATAAGTTGTTTCCTATTTGCATTTAATTTTGTCTCTGAATCGCATTTCCAACATTCTCGTAAGCTACCAATTACAGTCACCTCAGTTTACACAAGCACATGAACAATTCTCTGAATTCCAGTCAAGTGTCCAGTTGTGTGATATTTTTAAGATGAACTAGGCAATTTTACAATCACATGATAGTTTTCAAAACATAAGAAGTGATAACCCAGATTCTGTGTTTAAAAGTTCAATGACTCAAACAAATATTATGTTACAATAAACATATTATTTATAAGAAAAATAGGGGACAAAATAAAGTAATTAAACCATGTTACAACTATATTAATTGTAAGTATATATTACTTGATTAATAATATGTTCACCCAGTAACTAGTATTATACACTGAATGTTACAACAACCTATGATACTAAAAACCGTATATCTACCCAGTGTCCCTTCTTCTGGAGGACTGTAATAAAAGAAGCAGGATTAGTCACTATTATTCAGATATAAGGAGAGAATCTGAGACTACTATTTTGTACAAGCATAAACAGAATACAATAAAAAGAAGAACATGAATTTAAGTTTAATGTACTAGAGGTTTTGAAACTTAGTATCAGGAGTGGAGATTTTAATGCTATAACAGAAAAGGTAGTATTAATGGTTACACGTTTTTGGAAGCACTGTTATGATTGGGCTTTATGCTATACCTAGCTCATAACAGTTTTATCTTTTTTCTGTTCTGATTTTGTTGCATAATTATGGCACTCCATGCACTGCAAACTATGTTCTTTGGTTTCTTTGAGCTGACTTGACTGCAGTTTGCTTGTTGTACAAATTAAATTGTGTCGCTCAGAATTTACCTAGTTTGACCTACCAGTTGCTGACTTTTTGGGCATGGTAGGAAGGCAAATGTGTGTTAACAGGTACTTTCTTATTAATGCGGTTTTTAACATCTCATGATTTACAGTATAACGTAGCTCAAGAGAACCTTGAGAAGTACCAGGGATTGGATGTTTGCAATTCCTTGAGAAAAAAACATAGAAACCCTATTTGCCTTTATTGTGTTATGGAACATTTTGTACGTTCATATGATACTCATAATGCTAATAATTGATGTGGTAGCAACCATTGATATGTGTTTATGTGTTTCCTTGGCTGTAATCTGTTTTAAACTGCTTGATGTAAGCTCCTTAAACAAGTAGTTATAATTCCATGCTGTTTTGATTTACCAAGCTGTTTTTAATGAAGAGAATTTTTAAATTTTACATGACTAGACCTGAAAAACTGAGATAATTCTTTAAAAGGAGTTAAATGAATATAACTGTTGCCAAAATTAAGTTCCCACAAAATATAAAATACTGACTTTTGTTTAACAGTCTCTGTTCAATTATGTTTCTAATTTTCAAACTATTAACAAGACTTAAGGGCATGTAAAATCAGAGCAGGTATGCCAGAAGCTATTTTATGTAATTATAACAGGACATTGTTGAAAAGGCAGAGCAAAACAATTGCATTAAACAAAAATACTAGAAAATGGCGATGGTGAAACTAATGAAGCTATAAACTATAAAATCACAAAGAAGAGAAGCCATCTTAGGAAAAACATTTGACTGCTGCAATAACAGTATAAAAATAAGCTTTCGTGTGAATCAGTTCTTCATATCAAAATGTTTTCCAAGTATCCAGATGCATGTAAATTCTGTGAATGAGACCCAGTTAATATACTGATCTTCTTTTCTTTAGGCTTGGGTTAATGAAAGTTGTTTTGTTTAACCCATGTGGCTCGTCATCCCCTGGTACTGTCTGCCACCTACGATTTTCTTTCCAGAACACTTTCAAGATTCTCATTGTGTGAGCATTCAGCTATGGAAAAATTAACTAACAACACCAGTCCTGAGATGCGACTAGTCAAGTGTATCTAGGAAGGGTTATTTTGGATTTTAATTCTTATGAAGCGGCAATGAACATTATGCTAAGTGACATATCCATGTATAAGGGCCTTTTTAAACTGGACTTAGCTAAACTGTGTAGGTTGATTTATGATGTCATTTAATGATTTTTACATTAAGTGCTGTGTCTTTGATGATTTTTTTATGTATTTCATGTTAAGAAATATACCTAGTTTGTTATATTATGGATATTAAAACAATGAAAGCAATATATGAACTACTAGACCTACTTCTAATTATCACAACAAAATTACTATACCATCATTACTTCTCTATTAACATTTAAACTTGCGTTTATCTCCTCTAATGCCTCACTCTATTTTATCTCTTTAGTTACTCCTACCTATTTTATACATGACTCTTCTATCTGTATATTCTCAGTACAATGCTTGTATATTATTTATGAATATCAATACAAATGCTTTTATACTGACAATTATGCTGTGTAGTCACTGAAACTGCATTGCAAAATTAGTTGTAAATTTTAACTGCATTGATTATGATACCTTGGAGCATTTCTTCCTGGGCCTCCACTGAGAACTAAACGTATAAAAGTATAAAATGTACCCAGTGTACCTTCTTCTGGGGGAATGTTATAAAAGATGCATAGAAAGGATTAGACTTTCCCGGTTAAAAAAAAAAACATTATGTAATCTCACAATGAGATAGGCTTTGTCAAATGGACATTCTGCATACTCATTTCATTAACATCTACTTAGTCATACAGGCTGCAGACAGCTGTCATTCCATTTACACAGCTTATTTAAATCTGGCCAAAGTATTCCACACTAATCCCCATGCTGGCATTTTTAGTAAGTTAAGTGCTTTAAAAGTTGATCCATACATGGTGAGGTGGATAGCCAACTGGCTGAATGATAAAATCCACACAGGTAAGGTAGCAGTAGGAAGGTAACTAATGTTGTGCCCATGCTCAGTACTGGAATCACGCCTTTTTAGCATTTACTTTTCTGATTTCTAGACCAGGAAACAGGGCTTATGGTTAACTAACTTTTACAGATGACTGCAAACTGAGCATTATTGTTACATCTCCCTCTGGTACCATTCATTACTCTAAGAATTAATCCACATAAATAAGTGGTGTACAGAAAAATGTTTAAATTAAATGTAAATAAAAATTGTAGTATTTCACATTTGGTAAACAATTCTCACCAACGTATAGTATAATAAATATCCCACTCCAAAAAGATAATGTGTTTGAGACCTTGGAATCTCAGTCGATAACTCACTCTCCCTCAACCACCATATAGCAACAAAGACATAATGTTCCTCTTTTAGCACAACTAATATCTAAAGCCATCATCTCAGTCAAAAGAAGTTATCATCCCACTGTATGCAACTTCAATAGACCAATTATTGAATGTAACCCCCTTTTCAGGATGTACCTTTCTAGGCATGTTAAGCTACTGAAGTGGCTCAGGAGGCTTCTAACCAAGAAGCCTGTTGCCCAAAAAGTCCCTGAACTACCAGGAAAGGCTTGATGTGCAGTCTATTTGTTTGATTTCTTTTAGGCTCTTGTGGGGTGAATTTGCATTCTCTCCTTGTCTCCTCAGAGGTTTTCATTTAGTTCTGTGGTTTCCTCCCATGTCCACAAAGACATGCAAAAGGGCATACTATCAATAAGAAAACCTGCCCAAATGAACCTGTACTGAGTGTATATGAGAGTGTGCATTTGTGACTGCATGTGTGTGTGTGTGTGTGTGTGTGTGTGTGTGTGTGTGTGTGTGTGTGTGTGTGTGTGTGTGTGATTGTGTGTGTGTGTGTGTGTATACGCACATGTATGCATTCCTCTCAAATGTCTAGATTATCACAGAATATCCCTATTTTTGCCTCATATTTTTAGATTCCTCATAAAAGTTTTGTTTTTGTGGTGCATCATTGAGGATTGGGGTCTATATTATGATATTGCAAACTCAGAAGAGCGAACGACACATAGTCGACCCCATGTAAGTGAAAGCTTACAGCGTTGAAACCTCAGAACAGTGATTTTTTTCCAAGGGAAAAAAATTGATGTTCCGAGAAAAAAAAAACTATAAAACATTGCATAATGTGGGGGGCTTTGCCCCCCACATCCCCCAACGTGGGGGGCTGTGCCCACCACACCCCCCTACTTAAATATACCAACTCAATCGCACTACAATGCCAAAAAGGCAAAGTAGCAAAAGCGGCCAAATAAATTATTTTCCAGGGAAAGAATTCACTGAAAAGCTGCTTCGCTATTTTGCCTTTTCGCGCTTTCCAGTTCAACAAAGATGCATTCGACAACCTGCATCTGCGACAGCATAATAGGGAGCCAAGGACTGAAGGCAGAAAGCAACAGACACTTGAGTTTCAGACTTTATACACTACAGGAAATCCTTGCTAATGCAAATCGTGTTATGCTACCAATGTTCTAAGACTATAATTGTCATATTTAAAAATTAGCTCTATTTTGGGACTTTGTCCCTACCCGTTATTTAAGGCTTTGTCCAGATTTCTTGCTTTAAGAGGTTGAGAGGTACATATGTATGCTGTGGTAGGTTGGCATCATATCCAGGATTGATTATACACTGCCTGCTTGTTTCTTGTTGGGATAGTCTCCAGCAACCCATAGTCCTGAAAAGGATAAACTAGGCAACAGAAAAGTGAATTAATGAGTAAATGAACAAAAACTATAATTAGTGATAGAAGGTAAACAAGGGCAAAACCTTATTGCTTTAATTTATATTATTGAAATGGTACCATCAGGATTTAAAATGGCTCTTGGTAAATTGTGAAGAAATTATCTTTTTCCCTTATTGCACAAAGTACCAATTGTGTTAATACAATGGTCATTCTTATGAACAACTAGAATAATTTAAGGGCCTCAAATAATGCTTTCAAATTGGTTGGTTATCGACCAAGGTTTATATGTAAGAGGAAAAGAAATTTAAAACAACAGCACTGATAACGTAATAAAAATATCTGAAGACTACTATAAAATATACTTTTGCTTCTTACAGATATAGAAAGGATTCAAATACATGGGTCCACAGCTGCATAATGTACCTACCGCAGTTAAACCAGTTTATGCAGTCTTGAAAAATGTAATTCAGAGACAGCTTTATCTGCAGTGAGGAATAACTTAATATCAGGTAGTCTGCATGTATCTGAATCGCTCACTTTTAATGTACATGCAAAAATCACTTTGTGGTGCTGATTACCTCTGCTGACCCAGGCACCTCTCCCACACACACACACACACACACACACACACACACACACACACACACACACACACACACACACACACACACACACACACACACACACACACACACACACACACACACACACACACACACACACACACACACACACACACACAGACACACCGTGCACAGGGTCTATATCATAATGTCGAATGCTGACAGGTTCAAAACACTAAACATCGAACTTGAAAGTTCGAAGTGCAAAAACGTCGAAAATTATAACGGAGATCGCCATAGAGTGCGGGAAGGGAAGATTTCCCTTTACTGCACTGTAGTGCAATCTCGGAGTTGGTAAATTTAAGTAGTGGGGGGGTGTGCAGGGGGGGGGGGGCTTGCCCCCCTGCATAGAGTGGTTTTTTTTTGTTGTTGTTTTGGGTTTTGAGTGGGTTTTTTTGACATTCGATGTTTTTAGACTTCGAACTTTCAAGTTCGAAGTTTGAAGCTTGGAAGTTGTCAGCATTCGACAATCTGATATAGACCCACGGCTCACACGCGCGCGCACACACACACACACACACACACACACACACACACACACACACTCTTATACACACATATTCAGTCATATACAGAAACATTCACTCACAAACATTCCCACACACATAGACACACTCAACATCAACTCTCCCTACACTCTCAGTTGAACTCACATACATACATACCCATTCACCCAGAAGGACACACACATACACACACAGTCCTTCTTGTCCATTTATAACCCTGAAGGCACACACACACACACACACACACACACACACACACACACACACACACACACACACACACACACACACACTCACACACACAGTTATTCTAGTCCATTCATAACATGAAAACGCACACACACACACACACACACACACACACACACACACACACACACACACACACACACACATACACACACAGCACTACTTATCCTCTGTCTTTGTTACACTTACCTGCACTGCACCCTGTCCCACTGACTACAGTGGATGACTTCAGCATTTTGGCTGAGTGATTTTCATGAACAGCTGTATTAACTTTCACAACACAGTAATTCGCAAAATTGTTCAGCAGTGTAAATCAGCAACTGCAGGCATTTCCAGGGGAGAGGACATGGCAAATTAGCATTACTCATCCCCTAAATTGCCTCATTATCTTTTAGCATAGGTAGTGGAACCACCCACCATGGTGATTTGCCTAATTGTGGAAAGTCACAGCTGTTGGCTGGCCTATGAATCAGAAAGGGTTAGTGAGAGGGGTAGGTTTGCAAGACTAATTGTGATTTGTGTCATGCAAGTTGGAATGCATTGACCACTGTTTGTGTGGGACAAAGTTGCAACACATTACTGTGGTCACTCTGTTTTATCATTATCAGACTGCTGAAATGCACACAGTTAACAAAATAGCTATAACTGCTGGGAAGTAAGGCTGTCTATGGAAGAAAGTAACTGTCCCTTTTATCATTTGTTTAGTTTTAATGGACATTAATCTTACACTGTAAGGCTAGTGTCTATTTGTATAAAATAAACCAGAATACATTATTATAGCTACTGTGTATTTCTGTGAAGCAAACTTGAAATGGATTACTGTGGCCATTATTATTATTATTATTATTATTATTATTATTATTATTATTATTAATATTTATCACAAAAAGACAGCTAAAGTGTACACAGTCAAACATGTGGTTAAATTGCTAGATACAGGGGTCTTTCTGTGAATGAAAATGACCACCTGTGCTATCATAATCAAATTAAACACTCATAAATTGCATTAGTGTAAAGTAAGTTGGAATATTTTATTTTTTATCACAATCAGGTATCTTAGGTATACAGAGTTGTTTAAAGAGATTTTTGCCAAAGGCTTAGTAGAATGCTTTGTCATAAACTCCACCTAGTCTTATACTGGTGCTACTCAGTGGTGTTCATGATCTTTGTTAAGAACATTATTGGATCAAAAAGTTGGAAAATGCTATAAATGTACCTCAGGGCATCTAGAATCCCCTGGTTTAATTAAGTTCTTTCCTGTATCACTATTGTTGTACAGTTTGGGTAATTAGGATGAGGATGAACATTAAAAGTGTGAGAAAATAAGAAAAAAATAACAATCTGGATGGTGTGTCTAACACCTGGCACCATTCCCTGATCTGGCATCCCTCAACTCTTGAACTGAGGAGAAATAAAAGTCCACAGTCTCACTCAAGAGCTAGCCAGATTCCATTTCTACACCCTGTCTTTCAAAAGAAAAATCTGCTTTTAACTGTGGGGAGCCAATTGCAAATGGAAAGCTACAACGTATCCCATAAATGAAGTGCTGAAGTGTTTCAGTAATGTAGAAGAGCACTATTGAAATTCATTTCTGTACCAACATTCTGAAATGCCAATACAGGTTACTGCACTACCGATCAATCAACATAATTTGGAATTGAAGGAGGACTTGAGGAAAAACCTATAGAGAACTTAACCATAAAATGAACTACTGGAAGCAAATGGGAAGAGTATGAAGACATCAAGGAACAAAATGAAAATATTCAACATATTCTTCATGCTTTTTTCACATACAGATGAAAGGGTTGTGTACCAGTATGTGCCAAAGGAGCAGAAATAAATGGAAAGACTTGAATAAAAGAAATAGCAGGGAAGAGGTGAGAAATGAGCTCCATTATTACATGCAAAAAGATAATATTCACAAGTGATCAGAGGGACCCCAATGAAGCCATATAGCTTCTACTTTGGATCCTGGCAGTGTTCTTATTGATTGAAGAGTGTCATTGCAGAAATGGGATTCTGGAAGTAACTGGGCAATTGCAGACTGGGCAGGTTCACATCTGCCAGGGGAAAAATATGGAAAAAATGATGGCAGTGGGCTGGTCCATTTCATGGATGCCAGGTATACAACAGTATGAATCTATAGAGAAGTGATTTTTATGAACAGTTTGACACAGTACTGACAATTAGACTAAACACTGGGAGTGCAATGGATGTAGTAGACATACACTTTGACAATGTTTTTATTCCATGCCATACAACATATTTCTAGAACACTAATGGATATGGGAGTGGCATCTTATTATTTAAGATGGGGATCTGACTGACAGAATCAAGCACAGGGAGATGTTGACTAGCAAGAAATCTGTAAATATATAAAGACAATGGCATCTTCTAGAAACATTTTGTAGACAATGTCTTTCTGATATGGAAAGTGGCTGACTCTGACTTTATTTTGTTCTTAGAGCACATCTCAAAAAGCACCAATTTATTAAAATTTAAAAGAAAAAAATCCAATAAAGAGATACACTTTTTGGACATTAAATTAACCAAGGATGATAATGGTAAAACAGACACAATACTATACAAAAATGATTAAATGCAACACATACCTATATAGAACAAGATGCACCCCCCCACCTTTTTAATAACATTGTTAAAAAACAAATGTTGGGGGTAGCATGCTTAAATACTGATAATCTTAACATTACTGAACAACTAAAGAATATTGAACAAGCCTTCAAGGAAAGGGGTTATAATACTAGAGCCTTAGAAACTATTAAAAATGAAGTTGTAGCCCAAAGGGATACTGAGTTCCAGACAACTTTCTGGACACATATGCCTTTATGAAAGATGTAATAATACTTTTAAATACAATCTGACGTGCAATAGGAACACCTCTTCAATGCAACATATTATTAAGAAATACTAGTCCATACTTAAAGACATTCCAGAATTAGACACAGTATCGAAGGACAGACCATTATTTAGTTACAGAAGGAGCAATAATTTGAAGAATAAGCTATGTTATAAAGAAAAGCCAAAGACTGTGAATATGTTCCAGAGTAAAGAAATGTGACACATATATATGTAATAATTGCATTTACTGCAATTTATATATATATATATATATATATATATATATATATATATATATATATATGTATATATATATATATATATATATATATATATGTACAGACAAGAGTATTATACACCCTGTTAGAGAAAAGTGATTTTTTTCTCAGATCCTATATGAATTGTAATACTTCTAATATTGTATATTTAGCCAAATGTACTCAATGTCCATCATATTATGTGGGTGAATCCAATCAAAAATTAAAGGAAAGAATATGTAACCATCTGTCTAATATCAGAAGACGTATTTCAACTAGCACACTTAGTAAATGAAACTGACCTTGCGTAGTTTTAAATTTATGATCTTATGTATTTTTTTAAGTCAATAAGAGGAGGTGACATTAAACATCAAACCGAAATAGAAGAATTGAAATGGATACTGCCTTTCTAAGCACACAGTCATCCTGGCTTGACTGGGTTTGTTAGCATAAAACCCTAGTTAAGAGAAATTCAAATGAAAGTACATTAATAATTATTATTTATTTACCAATTCCAAATAGTTACATTTATTGTACTTTATTGTATTTTTTTTACTATATTACGTGATTTTCTTTCATTTTATATCATGTGACTTAAGTGTCATGTGACCTTATACATGCGATTTTTCTATACTTTTATACATGTGACTTAATCATCATCTGATTTTATTCATGTGATTAAGTTTTTATTTAAAAGACATATTATGCTGCATTCACCATTCCTCTAAAGAAGCCTAGAAACTAAAATGTTTTTAGCACTTGTTTTACTGCTTTCAATGTGGATTCTACATTATTAAAGATGGTGTTTTACCAAAACAGTTAGTGGCTCCAGCAAGTACTTTTTTATATCATTGGATTTACTTTTGTTGCTGCTAGATTTATCACCAGTACCTAGTTTTTCTATTTCTTAAATATGGGGAGCTGGGAGAATTCCTTAAGGGAAACAGTTCATTTCTACTATTATGTGTGTATTGCCAAAAGTGACTTTCCTGGCCTCCACCAGAGATTGTCACAGGAGACACCTACAGAACCTTCCTCCCACCAGGGATGGTAATACTCATTCCAGCCTGCCATTTCAGCAGTTGCTGAAGCAATCAATTGAACCTGGGTCCGCTAGGACATAGCCAGGGCTTTATCTGTCTATGGCACAGAATTATTTGATTTTATGAGGCACAGACTAAAACATGAGGCAAAGTCATGGACAGTCTATAAAAATGGGCATATTCAGTTTTGTTTCACACATATTCAGTTCCCAAAATGTAGAGAAGGCATTAAAATGAACAAATGGCAAGTTGTTTTTATCCAAAGCCAGCCTGCAATCTCTTTAGACTGCAGTTCTCAGTGCTGTATCTGGTTGCCTGCTAAGATTAAAACAAAATATTTATCACACATTACCACAACAATGCCCACTATATTATTTAATAGTCATAAATTTTCTGATAGTTGTCTTTCCAATGAATAATGTGAAAGCAGCCAGAAGAAAATTACAGCACTGTGTAGATGATAATGTGTGTAATGTGTTTATTTATTTTTAAGCAAAAAAAAAATGAAACATTCAATTAGAGTGTCATCTGCCCAAGCTGTACATCTGTAAGTGGTAGACACTGTGTGTATATAAAAGAAATACTGACAGTGTCTACCATGTAACACTTTTTTAAATTAAATGTTAGTACATTTCTTTAGCGAGTATTATGTTCAGCACATCAGCTAACTAAAATGAGCCAGCAATACTAAACATCACAACATTTTTTTAATTAAATTATTACTGTGTATGAAATGCCCTGAACAAATATGAATATCTGTGTATAGTGGAGGTTGTGTAGCCCCACAGCTGACATTGCTGAAATATGTTGAGCTAGTATACTTCAGGAAGGGATTTATTCAGTTTCAATCAGTTGTGATTCTTTTTCAGTTCTGCATAAGTACAAATGCCTTTTGCTTTTACCATCTATGAAGACAAAACTATGCAAAAGAAACTGAATATTCAGCACTACTACATAGTACTGGATCTCCCACCACTGCTTGCTGTCTTGATGTCAGATATATTGGAGTCTATGGTTCAAAGCTACATAAAATGCAACCTGTCAAAAATAAGCCTGTTTTACCCCTTTAACTTCATATGACACATCTGTTGAAAAGGATAGAAATGAAGATAACATAATTTTCTAGTATTTTATTTTAAAATCAAAAATGTCTAATTTTAAAAGTAAAACAATGTATATTTCCATTCCCTGAATACTTTAGGGAGATTTTTTTGTTATTGCAGTTAATGTGTTAAGGAAATAATTAACCTTAACTATTACAATGCAAAAATCAAACCTGGAAGTGAGACATCATGCTTTTCACTGTCTTCTCTTTTCCTCCTCTCATTTAGCAAGTTGCCCTGGCTAATCAGTCACTTGTATGCTACTGTATGAGATAAGCAATTACAGCGGTTGCTCACAATTACTTTCATCACTGCTTACCCTGTGATCTTCAGTCATGATACAAAATACTGTCATATCAACCAGCCACTTTGATCTTCAGGGACAGTTTTCTCTGTCAGGTATACATTAAAAAGATTCTGGTAATGCAGCACATAAACTGGTTGACAGTGTTAACAATGCACACTGCCCACAGCAACAATCTATATTGATTACTTTTGTATGTGTTTATTATACTGAGCATGTTAGAGGCATTCAATAATAACCAGCAAATTTGGTTCCTGCAGACAGGAGAGCAAATGATCATTGTAAAACACTGCAGCATAGACATCCAGAATATAGTTATTTTTAAGTGGGAGGTAGAGAGGCAGATTGTGTTTTAAAGCAAATAACAATTACCTGATTGCTGATAAATGATCACTTGTATGATTTGTCATGGAGGGCGTGGGTTTGGGTGACAAAAAACATGAGGAAATACATTACTTTGGCTATTATTTATTTTAGGTGTTGATATTTTAACATCCAGGATATAAACAGGCTAAAGTGCTTGTTTCTGAGGTTGCAGTGTAGGGGTTGTCTATGTGTAAAAGCAAAAGCAAAGGATGTCTACTTGTTAGAAGTTAAACAATCATCAATTTATCTTGTCAGGGAGGGACAGTGTATATGTATAATTATGCAAACTGAAATACAATACTATTGTGTCCTAAAGTAAGAAACATCACATTTGCTTCACCTGAGTTATATGATTGTCAATATGATTTGTCAGGTTGAGGAAGTGGTTGTGTGTTTGGGAGCAAATGGTTGAAATACATTACCACAGAGGTATAAAAAAGTCAGTAAGTAACAATCCTTGAAGGATGAGAAGACAGGCTATGTGTAAAGGTAAAGGACATTACATTTACTTGAACACAAGCAAAAGGTCATCAGTATGGCTTATCAAGGAGGGCTAATTCATCAGTCTGAAACAAACAAGATGAAATATATTGCTATGCTTGTTATTTATTTATTTTAATTGATCACAATTAGATGGCATGCCTACAAGCTGACAATAAGCAAAATATGAAGAATAAATACATTCTGATCACCACGGCTATCACAAGCATCTTTAATACAAATAAATAAATAAAAATACACATATCTTCTTCTTCTTTCGGCTTTTCCCGGTTAGGGGTCACCACAGCGGATCACCATGTCCGCACATTAATTGGCAATGAAGTTTTACAGTGTCGAGTTGCCAGCCCGGCGCCCAACCTTCCACAGAAGGCACACACACATGCACACCTAGGGCCAATTTAGAGTGTCCAATCCACCTGCAGCATGTCTTTGGGATGTGGGAGGAAACTGGAGCACCTGGAGGAAACCCACGCGACCACAGGGAGGACATGCAGACTCCGCACAGAAGGCACCCTAGCCGAGGATCGAACCGGAGAACCTCTTGCTGTGAGGCAGCAATGCTAACCACTGCACCACTGTGGCTGCCCTAAATAAAAATACACATATAAAATGCAATAAAAATAGGTAAGTGCTTTCACAGTAAAAAAATGCTTCCTCGATCCATAAATGAATATCACAAAAAAATCAAGTAATTCACAAAGTCAGAGCCTAATAAAAAATAAATAAAGAAATTGCAAAACATTCATTCATTGGATAAATACATGTGTCAGGTAACTGGTGCATCACATTCTAACTAACCAATTAACAATCTAAGTTGGGCATACACCCAGCCAAAGAATAACTAAAAAAAAATACAGAAACATTCATTCATTGGATAAAAACATGTATTAAATGATTGGTGTTTCACATTCTAACTGACCATTGAACAATTCGAATTGAACACACTCCCAATGAAGTTGAATGCATAATCATTGTGAAGC
The DNA here is from genome assembly GCF_019279795.1 of Protopterus annectens. NCBI lineage: Eukaryota > Metazoa > Chordata > Ceratodontiformes > Protopteridae > Protopterus > Protopterus annectens. The sequence goes on from NC_056746.1 coordinate 956,077,465, forward strand.
CTCAAAAAGTGATTCGTAATTCATGCTGCTTAATAACCAGTCAGCACTAAATAAACACAGTCATTCATTGGATAATAATAAGAATATAAGTAAAATATCTCTTCTCCACTTCTCAAAGTGATTGGTGCATCATATTACTGTTAATAAATCAAAAACTATAAGGAAATAGATCCACTAAAATAAAATAAAAAATCATTCTCTGCAATATTTTAAACTTTGCAGGACAAATAATTTATTACATAAGTCCAGTATGCATCCTGGCCATGTTACTTAAAATGTGTTAAAGTAGCAATTCCTGAGAGCCGTGAGGCTCCATAATGATGACAGAGAACTTGAAAAAGCATTTAGTATTATGAGTAAAGAGTTTATCGGGGGAAGTTCTACTCCTAGAGATATAGAACAAAGCCTATCTGAAGTATGTCCCCTTAGGAACACACAAGGTAGGTTTTATTTTTTGGAGAAGGCTCATAATATGGAAGGCACTAACAGTCCCTGTGTGTAAAGCCTATCAGTTTATTAGAAGCTGTACATAGTTTATACATCCAACAATGGCTCAGAGAATAAAGTTTGAATTTTACGCAGATTGCAAAAGTAGGAATTTGGTCTACAATGCTAATTACACAACATGCAGTGGGTTGTACATAGGAAAGGCCAGTCGTACATTTAAAGAAAGGGTTCTTGAACATGTGAATGATATTCTTAAAAAGAAAAGCACCAGAGCATTGGCCCGGCATGTACAGGTTCATGAAAGTGAGCATATGTTTAAATGTTTGATGTTAGAACTGCTAACTGAGAGTATAACAGGAGGTGACTTTAGAAATTCTATGGAAAAAAAAGAGTTGAAATGGATCTTGCTTTTACAAACTTGTGTTCCTCTGGGTTAAATGAACAGGTTTCATTGAAACCTGTTCTGAAATTCCATAGGTTGAGACACTGACTCTGTGTAGTGATTTATTTTTGTAAGCACTAAAATGTGTTAATACGTTTTATGATTCTGCATTGTGAGTTAAAATATTGTAGAGAATTGTTTTACTATATTTTAGCGGATTTATTTCCTTATAGTTTTTGATTTGTTAACAGTAATGTGAGGCACCAATCACTTTGAGAAGTGGAGCTGAGGTATTTTACTTGTATTCTTATCATTATCCAATGAATGACTGCTTTTATTTAGTGCTGATTGATTATTAAGCAACAGGAATTACAAATCACTTTTTGAGGCTTCAAAATGAATTATAGATTCAACTTTCCTGGGAGTGTGTTCATTTCAAATTGTTCATTAGTCAGAATGTGAACCACCATTCATTTAATACATGTTTTTATCCAATGAATGAATGTTTCTGTAATTTTTTAGTGATTCATTGACTGAGTGTGTGCCCGACTTGGATTGTTCATTGGTTAGTTAGAATGTGAAGCACCAATTACCTGACACATGTATTTAGCCAATGAATGAATGTTTTTACAATTCTGTTAGTTATTTATTGGTTATTAGGCCATGACTTTGTGAATTTTTTGTGGTATTTATTCATTGTCCAAGGAAGCATTTCTTTACTGTGAAAGCACTAACCTATTTCTAATATCTTTTATGTGTATTTTTATTTATTTGTTTATATTAAAGACACTTGTGATAACCATGGTGGTCAGAACATATTTATTCTTCATATTTTGCCTTTTCATTGCACGTTCTGATCTTTACTTGGTTGCTTTCTTCTGATTCTTTATACATTTAAGCTGACAAGAAGGTTCATAGAGAGACTTTTATTTGCACTAACTTATATGGAATAAATTGATAGTGTACTGCATTTCTTTTCTTCACTTTTCCCCATTGTAATATGACCATAGAGATGTGATATAGATGTTAGGTGTGGACAGTTTCCCCCACAAGGTGGTTGCAAAGGGATTGTCCTCTGAAAAAAAATCTTTCTGTTTTCTGCTTTTTTTAATTACAGTTCTTGATATTGTAAAATTGATGAAGAGTTACTTATTGTTGGATGAGCAGACAGAACACAAGGAAAACCATTCAAACATCTATATTTAGTGTAAACAGAAAGTAATTATTTTTAGGGTGGCATAAGGAGGACATCTATTTTTGAAACAGAGGAAATTACTTGCGAAAACTTTAAATGATCCCTGATTTAGCTTATCATGGATGGACATCACATATGTCTGAGAGCAACAAGTTGAAATATATTACTGTGACCATTATTGTATTTAATGCTGATCACAGTAAAACATCAGAGGTGTGCACAATGGGAAAGTGATTATCTTTTGGAGGTGAGGAGGTAAATTGTTTATGAATATAACTGACCACTGCTGCCACTTGATCATGGTTAAAAAGCTGTTGATCTGGTCTATCATGAGCACTCTGAATTTGTGCACATGTGAGGGTTGGGAATCCATGTATAAAAAAAATATCCATCAAAGCTTTATGTTGACAATTTATGTGGTGTCTTCACAGCTAGAGGAGGTGTACCCTATCAGAAGGGACATATTCTACGAGGGTAGTCTGTATATGAAAGGAGCTAAAATCTAATGCTTGTGCCATTTTAATAACACAATGCATACATCATTCCTGTTTAGCTTTCAGGTTGAACTCTTCACTTCCAAACAGAAAATAATAATACACAAAACCATACATACTACCATGCATTTATAATAACTAAAATCACTAATGATTCATCATTCACAGTGATTTTCTGTGCATTTGAAATGTTCATACAGGAAAGTAAAGAAAACATTACTATGAATTGTGAAATTAGCACTCAGAAATTCAGCATGCATTTCTTTCATTATCTCTGCATCTAAAGCAAAGCATAAATACAGATTATAACTGAACTTTCAGATTTGATAGCCAAAGAACTTTAGAACAAAATGCCAGACTGTTTCAGAGCTATAGCCCTGTACTTATAGTGAACACTATTAGGCCTAAATGGCCAATAGAATGTACCAGGCTGCCAAGCAGCATTATACACAATTATCTTTGAAGTAATGAATGCAATATATGCTCATAATATGTATTTCCTAAAAAAAAGTAATGAGCTCATATGTTCTTAGGTAGCAGTGTTCAGGCCCACAGCCTGTTGAAGTATAAAGTCCCTAAAACTTGGATCATAGGCAGTTGTCCTATTCAGGTATCCAAATTATACTTGAACTGATTCAAATTTTTAGAAGATCTTACATCATGTGGTAACTTGCTTCATGCCGAGGGGATAATTTGTGTTATGTAGGCACATTTTGTTTTTTTATTGTTTAAAGGAATTTTGAATATCATATTTTGATGTCTGTGAGTTATTGGGTTAGTGTAAATTTCTAAATTTAAAGATGGTCTTAATGACCTGTCATTGAAAGCTTTGTATGTACATACGAATTTACCTCTGAGATGCCTATTTTGTAAAGTGGATAGATTCAAACTCTTCCACCTGTCCATATAAGTATATTCCCCTCACCAATGGCATTGTTGGTAATTTTTCTTTGGAGAGTTTCTATAGTTATTAAATGTCCAAAATTATACTGACAGAAAATATTGTTATATTCAGTTTAATATTTATTTCTCCAGGAAAGGGTATATATTTTATTTTTTCTCAGGAAATCTACCATAACCAGTCCTCAGTGATGGTAGTAGCCTTGTAGGGATATGTTTGTCACTGAAATTCATTTAAATCCCTAACAGAAGAAAGTTTGTGTTTGACACTTTTATACCCAAGTGTCCAAATATAATAGAAGTTTTGCTGAGAACTCCCAAAGGGGGACTGATGTAACCTTTTAAAGATAGGTACCAAATGTAGAGTTTTATAGGCATTTGCCAACAAAAGTCTGATACATCACATTATACTCTTTCCGTTTGGGCGAGTATGTAACTTCTTTTTCAAGATGTAGAATATAGTATGTGTCCAGAGATATAACAGCAGTGGTGAAAGTCGGTTTACTATCAAAATTGCGAACATCCATGGTCGACCGTCGTATGCTCGAACGCATAAGGTCGAAACACAAATGTCGAAGACATTATAATCAAATCGAGGAACGGTTTTACCATGGGTCGAGGTAGGGAAGGTGGTTGTAGTAGGGAATCATACTGTACACCTACCTCGACCCATGGTAAAACCGTTCCTCGATTTGATTATAATGTCTTCGACATTTGTGTTTCGACCTTATGCATTCGAGCATACGACGGTCGACCATGGATGTTCGCAATTGTGATAGTAAACCGTGAAAGTCATATATAGTACTTACAAACAGGGATGTTTTTATCACTGAACATGTAGTTGATCACCTCTCCACAAACTTAAATTCATATCCGATGACACATACTACATGAAGTTAAAATTGCATAAATGTCTTTGCATATTAACTCACCAGCTAAATATGCTCTGTAGCAGAGAGACGTGGTATTTATTGAGAAATTATGTAAACATTTCAAATGGTTTCAGAGTTATGGTCTTACATTGCTAGGTACCATTAGCAGTTTGGCTGCTCTGCTTTTGCCATTGAGTTCACAATGAAAATATATTTTGCATTCCTTATAAACCCAGTATATATCTGCATTACATTGCTGTTATATTCTTGCAAAATTAAAATAAAAAATAATACTTATGTCTCAAAAAATAGTACCATCTATTAGTTGTAAATGTCACTAAAAATAATATTTTACTTGGACAGCTAGACATGCAAATACTTGAGATATTGTTGTTTCTTTGAAATGGGTCTATATAATTTCAGTGAATACTTACTTTGTAGAATCTCTGTTCATTGAACCCACATTGTCAAAACCTCTCTTCATTGAATGGCCATTTCATTAAACTTTTTCACAGGGAAAAACAATGGTTGGCTATCATCAGGAATTTGTCCTTTTCCCCACTGTAGTGCAATCTCAGAGTTGGTATATTTAGTTGGGGGGTGTGCAAGGGCGAAGCCCCCCCACTTGGGTGGGTTTTAAATTTTTAGAATTTAATGATGGGCACTAGGTTGGCTGGCCATTCATTTTCCTATGAAAAAGTTTGATGAAACGGCCATTTGATGAAGACAGGTTTCCACAATGTGGGTTTGACGAATAGCGAATCGACAAAGTAAGTATTCACTGAAGTGATATAGACCTATTTGAAACATTTAGGTATTAGATTATGCATTTCACTATGCAAGACTAAATAAAGAATCTTGACCTAAAAATGTATAATATTATCTGGAGCAGCACCGAAAATGGGCCTCAACCAAGTAGACTTCTTAGTGACCAAACCATGCTACAAATATACATGTACATATGCAGCCTGTGTGACAAACGTGGACCAAGACTGACATTAGAACTGACAAACTGCAACATTTTCAAAACCTTTGGCTTAAAATACAAACATAGTTATCAGTCCACTGCAAAGTAATAAATATAAAATCTACCAAAACAAATTGAGAATTTGTGACTTAAGGACTGAAAGGAATATGTAATTATGTATAAATGTGATATTTATATTGTTTGAAATATTGTGGTATTAAGACTCATAGGCTTTCCGTTAAAAGTCAGGATGTAGTTGCTTCTTTGCTTTTGAATTTAACATCACAATCTAAGGGCGTGTTTTAGGTAATTTTCTCAGTATTATGCTTTGAAAATTTAACAAGAATTTTCCAGCATTTGTGGAGATATACAGCCCTTTATACACAGACAGCAAAAACATCAAAAAGTTAACACTCTGTGGACAAACTTCTTTTTTTCATTTTCCCCTACTGTCTGCCTTCAGCCCTTTCCTGACCAATCAGTTCATTCATTCCCCATCACTGGAATAAGGATTGACTAGGAGGGGGGCATTATTTAGACAGCCGTAATAGGTCAGTTGACAGTTTTTAACCTTTAAGAGCTTATCTTTCAATGCATGCTTGTCTAGACAGGAGAATAGGGATTTGCAATGGGTTATCCAACTTGGTTGCCCCACACTTACCTGAGCAAGCTGCCCTGCCTCAATCCTGAAGCATGAAGAAACAAAAATTGCAAGTAGAGGTACTAAAGGTCCATGTAAGCAAAACCTTACAAAAAAACAGCGAAAGAGACTTCATGGACCACTAGGCTGTAGTAAAAACATAGAACTTTTAACAAGAAATGTAAGCACTTTCAGGATACACCCTTCGTCAGACATATACAAGAACACAAACAAAAACCTTTATAAAAGTATTTAAAATCAATAAGCCAATGAGCATCAAGATCTAATCATCTAAGTCACAGGTCTGCGCCTCCTAAGAACAGGTTTTAAAGGTACCACTCCACTGAGTCCTGGACTTCTGTCAGCACCTAGCCTTGCAATCCATTGTACCTCACAGTATTCAGTCTGATTGACAATATCACCCCCTCTGGCATTCACCTTAACCAGTTGTAAAACCATGAAGGTAAAGTGGTGTCCTGGATGTTTTTTGATATGTTGAAAGAGTGCATTATGTGCATTGCTCAAACGTATGGCTGATAAATGTTTCAGGATCCTATCCTTAAGTTTACAGTTGGTCTTCCCGACATAAAATGATATGCAGCACAGGCATCTAGCCAGGTACACAACATTCATTGAATTACAATTTGCCAACAGTTTAGGTTTAAATACCCTATTGTCAATAGGATTTACAAATTCTTGAGTTCTAAATATTAAAGGGCATGCTTTACAGTGCTGACAGGGATACGTACCCATTTTATCTGCTTGCTGTTCAAGTACCTTCTTATCATAGTTCTTGTCACACAGGATCTGTTTAAAATTCCTATTCCTCTTAAAAACAACTTTTGGTGCTGCTCCCACTATTTCTTTTAAAGTATCATCCATTTGTAGAATTTTCCAGGTACACTGTATTACATCACAAACCCCTTTTATATCCTTACTATACTTCATATACAAATTCAGTTTACTTCTAGGCTGAGCCTGCTTCACTGAGTTACATGTCCTATATTCAATACCTTTCTTAGAGAACCATGGTGCTGCCACTGTATCTCTGCTCTGTACAGCATTAGAAACATTCTTTTCCACGTCCTTAGTGCAGTACCCCCTCTCAGCAAATCTGGCAGTCAAAGCTTCTAATTCCTGATTTAAATCACTCTCATTCATACAAAGCTGTGATGCTCTAACAGTCTGCCCTTTGATAACATTACAAAAAACTGATACTGTAGTTAGAGTATCATCCAGCTACACCAGTAGCTAAGACTTTTCGTGATCATATTACAAGACTTGGGACTATGAACTACAATCCCCTTTTGAAGGCTAATTTCTCTAAAGAAAAAACTGATGCAACTACAATGGTATCTGCTGCTGAAAGCGAGTGTTTTTGGAACTATTCTCTAATTTAGAGAATGACTTATATAAGTTCAAAAGGCTTCAGTGGCAGCATCTACATATGGAAGCCTGTCTAACCTTCAATACAGTACCTCGAGGCATGAGAGTCCTTGGTATGCCTACCTATGGAGAGCACCATCCAGAATTGTTGGCCTGCTGACAGGCCATTAATCTGGAAACCAGCTATCAGTATATGAGACTATTAATGGAGTTGTTTTAACCAGAAGAACAGCGGTTGACTAACTCCATAGAGCGGCTCCAGTTGAATACTGAGAGGAAGTTTAAGACCGAGGATTATTTGTCTAAACTAGATACTCTATACTGTGTATAAGTGCCTACGACATTAAGCTACAACAAGTGAAGCTGAAGAAGCTTGATAGAGACTTTGCAAATTTCAGTAAGTGCAACATTTTTGTATGGCCAAAAAGCACTTTTAACAACCAACGCAATCCTGCTTGTTTTAACAACCAACGCAATCCTGCTCGAGGGGGCTTGTCACAAGCAGGAGTAGTATTGGAGAACTCAGCTGGTGGGGCTAGACCAGCTACCCAATTGCACAGCAGCAAAGAGGAGTCAACTGCTGTGACTACTCCACAAGCCATTGTGAGAGTCAATATGATGGAAAAAACTCTGGGGGAGGCGTTACTAGAGGTGGTACCAGCAGCTTGTGCATTGAACGTACCAGCTGAACAACGCACTGATTCTGAGAAACCTGCTACACATTTGTTTATTAAGAAAGCATCTGCATCGACTAGCTGAGATTTGGGGGTTAGACTCAAGACTCTTTATTCCCAGCTCTTTTTTCTCCACCTGCCCATATCTGTCAAGATAAAAAAGGACAATAAATTGGAGATACAGGTGATCGGGTGAGGTCAACGGTCGGGGAGCAGGGAGAAAAAATGGAGAAGGAGATCCGTATGACTTCAGGTACTGCTGAGCTTGTCTGTAATTTATCCAGTATTGTTCTGTCTGACATACAGCTCCGTGTTCTGAATAAAGGTCTAAATTTTGTACCAGCAGAGAGACATAACTACACTGATGTAGTTTTGGATCTTAAACAATTTGGTAGAAATTTGCAGTTAAGAAGGATGTTTGGTATTTCTGACTGCTCAGATTTCAGTAATCGCTGTTTACATAAAGCCAGTTTATATGTTCCACATAGTCATTCAGTTGTAGAAACATTGGTAAAGACTTGTGAAGATCAGTTAAAATGTCTGCATAGCAGTAATGATTTTAAGAATTTTCATAATTTGTCAACTGAACATTAGCAGAATTAAGTCTTTATTGGGACATGATGCTACTTATGAATGCATTACTGTGAATAATGTGAAAGATATTATAGCACATGTTAATGATGTTATATCAAAATTAAAAATTAATGACATTTTAACAGATGAAATTTTGAATTTCATCAAGGGAGAACATCCAATAGTACCCATTTGTAAAGCACTACCAAAAATACATATGGATCAACAAGACCTACCCCTTAGACCAATAGTTTCTGGAAGGGGTTGGGTCACTGACTATTGTTCTATATGGGTAGAACATCAGTTGAAATCTATTGTTCCCACCATTCCTAGAATTTTGAAGGATAGTGCACACTTTCTAACTACCCTGTATGAGTTTTTATCAGGTAAAAATGTTGATACCCCTCAAATGTTGGTTACTCTAGACGTAAAAAAATGTATTTACGGTTATTCCTAATGGTTATGGAATACAGGCAGTGCGACAGCTTTAAAGGCTTAATGGCACTTTGGATAAGAAAAGAATGACACAGGTAGTATGCTTACTGCAATTAGTACTTGAAAGCAATATCTTTTTGTTTGAATAGCAGCATTATTGGCAGAGATGGGGGGTTGCCACGGACATCCCCTGTGCCAATTCATACGTGACCCTGGTGCTTGCCAGTGGGAGGATGAGTTTTTGTTCAATAAAGATGATGAATGGAAAAATTCACACTTATTCTATACCCGCTTTGTGGATGATGTCTTCCTGTTATGGGAAGGCAGTGTTGAAGCTTTGAACAATTTTATATCTTATTTAGAATCCACTACTAATTTTTTGCATTTTACTATGCAGTACTCCTATAATGAAATTGACTTTTTTGATGTTGTGTTACAAAGGGATGAGTTGAATCATTTCAACACCAAGATTTTTAGAAAACCATGTTGGAGGAATAGCCTACTAGCTAAAGATAGTACACACCCCAATTACGTTTCTTGTAATGTTATCAAAGGGCAGGCTGTCAGAGCTTCATGGGTTTGTACAAATGAGTGTGATTTAAATCAGGAATTAGAAGTTTTGACTGCCAGATTTGCTGCAAGGGGGTACTGCACTAAGGAAGTGAAAAAGCATGTTTCTAATGCTGTACAGAGCAGAGATACAGTGGCAGCACCATGGTTCTCTAAGAAAGGTGTTAAATATAGGACACGTAACTCAGTGAAGCAGGCTTAGCCTAGAAGTAAACTGAATTTGTATATGAAGTATAGTAAGGATATAAAAGGGGTTTGTGATGTAATACAGGGTAACTGGAAAACTCTACAAATGGATGATACTTTAAAAGAAATAGTGGGAGCAGCACTAAAAACTGTTTTTAAGAGGAACAGGAATCTTAAACAGATCCTGTGTGACAAGAACTGTGATAAGAAGGTACTTGAACAGCAAGCAGATAAAATGGGTACATATCCCTGTCAGCACTGTAAAGCATGCCCTTTAATATTTAGAACTCAAGAATTTGTAAATCCTATTGACAATAGGGTATTTAAACCTAAACTGTTGGCAAACTGTAATTCATTGAATGTTGTGTACCTGGCTGTGCTGCACATCATTTTATGTCGGGAAGACCAACTGTAAACTTAAGGATAGGATCCTGAAACATTTATCAGCCATACGTTTGAGCAATACACATAATGCACTCTTTCAACATATTAAAAAACATCCAGGACACCACTTTACCTTCATGGTTTTACAACTGGTTAAGATGAATGCCAGAGGGGGTGATATTGTCAATCAGACTGAATACTGTGAGGTACAATGGATTGCAAGGCTAGGTGCTGACAGAAGTCCAGGACTCAATGGAGTGGTACCTTTAAAACCTATTCTTAGGAGGCACAGACCTGTGACTTAGATGATTAGATCTTGATGCTCATTGGCTTATTGATTTTTAAATACTTTTAAAAAGGTTTTTGTTTGTTTTCTTCTGTATGTCTGATGGAGGGTGTATCCTGAAAATGCTTAGGTATTGTATTAAAAGTTCTAAGTTTTTACTACTTAATGGTGGTCCATGACGTCTTTTTCACTGTTCAGTCCTGAAGCAAGGGGAAGCTATTCCCACAGGGTTCACCCCAGAAAAAAACACACTTTCTTGTGTGGTCCCTGAGTGCCTACAATCCTCCCTTTACCCCAGGGAGGCAAACATGCCATGCCCCTTCACTCCTCTTCCTACTTGCCTGGCTCATCCACTTCCATGACCACTAATTGAACCCCAGTTGCCTAAGCCACCATCAGAGTTCTATCCATGTCTGCCACCGAGTTAAACATCTGGGGACAATTTTATTGAAAATGTATTGAAAACGTTTGAGTTTCAGATGAGGCATATGTCCATAAAATGTGCTGTAAGGCCACTTTCTCACTAGACTATGATCAACTTTGAAAAACTTTCTTCTTTAGTAGTATTACTGAAGTCTTACACTTATTTTGTGTTATTGCTTTAGATATAATATAAGAAAAAGATGAGTGAAGGAATAGCTACTGCACCCCCATATGTATGCAACTTGTTGCAATTCAGCTATGTCTTATCTTTACATCATGGACACTTTCTGCTTATCTTAGACTTCCTAGTTTGACTTCCATTTTTACCACTTTCTCCAAAATGTCATGCATACACACACGCACACACACACACACACACACACGCGCACACACACACACACACACACACACACACACACACACACACACACACACACACACACGTGCGTGTGCATGTGTGTATTTATTTACCTGAGGACTACACTGGCCAGTACAGACCAAATTTCAGGCTCCACCCTGGTGAAATACAAAACACTCACAAATAAAAAAACAGAAAGGTAAGTAATAACTGTTTCAGATTAGTTACATAGAAAAATTATATGGGAAGCCATCTGACTTTTTCTTGACTGATAGTGTTGCTCGTGAAGGGTGATTTTATAATGAATCAGTTACTAAATCAGATAGTAGTAGAGATTGCCTGGAGTGTGGTGGTGTTTTTCTTGGAGGCAGATGTGAAAATAGGTAGTTCATATTCTACTTTGAAATAGGAAAACTCCTTTGCTGATGGCTGCTCTGGATGTCTGGGGTAGAAAAGGGAAGATCCTTTTTTGACCCAGAAGATGAGGGTGTTTACTTTTTGCTTGTACTCTGTCTAAATGGAAATTTAGAGATTGGTCAAGCCTACTTATCTGAGGGTTGAGGCTGTTTCTATGACATGGTTGTGTAAGTCAAAGATAGTTAAAAAGTGAGGTGCTTGATGAATTTTCTGTGGCATTCCAAAGAGCATAGCTTTGGTTTTAGAGGGGTTGAGACATAGTTTATGTTTTTTTAGTCATTGATGGGACTCGTATAAGTCTGAATAAAGCTGTGAAAGTGACTTGATTGATAAATGACCACATTGTCTGCACAGAAGATGCCAGGTATCTACCAGTTATTTCTTAAAAGTATGTTCATAACTTCATAAGTCTTTTAAGTGTTCAGGTAAAAAAATGACCATCAAAGAACAGTTTAGACGTAATATCAGGCATAAACATGATTTCCAAACCACTCATCTAATTCGACCATTAATTGTTCAAAGTTACTACAAAGTTTAACACTACTGGGACTTCTATTCCACAAAGGTATTATACTTGACGTGATGTACATGTTCTTAATATTAACTCTTGTAGGAGGTATCCTAATATGTTGTATGAGTTTCATCTGATAAATGAATATTCATATCAAACAAATTTTGAAGTACTTGTTCTAGAAATACCTTATAGTTAAATAGCAACCTATATCTTTAATGAATAAGTATAGATTTGGTGATCGGCATCTATCACTTTATTCCTTATCCTTAACCTTGAGAATCAGTTTTGTAAATCCTCTCGAGCTGACCAGATGAATATAAATAAAAAATACCATTGTTTTCAATAATAGGTCTTACTTGAGCTTTGTATAAAGCAATTAAACAATCCACATCCCTAGTATTAATGTTATTAATAATAAAACCTTACTTCCTTAAAGCATTTTACAAATGTTATTCACATGTTTAGTAAATACGTGTCCTTAAAGCTGATTCAAACAGTTCTTTGTGCAGCTGCCACCTCTTCCACCTGCTTCTTCCACCATTCATCCATCAATTCATTTTCCTTCCTTGCTTCTTTCCCAGCTTTATCCTCCCTGTCTGCCCTTGGATGAAACAGGCAATCCACATCATGTATTTTTTCCATTCTTTCATTTACTATATGAACTTTTAGCAACCCCATATTTTATTTATACATCAGTCCAGTTTTTTCACTTGCCATCTAAGTAACTGCAGTAAGATGAAAGGAATTACAGGCTGATGGTTACTGCAGTTGCTGTATAATTCCAGGGTCTGGTACTCATGCATGACTTTTGGTTACTACCTGTGTGGAGTCTGTATGGGTTTTCTGTGGTCACTATTATTTATTTACACTTCCTGGAGACATGCATATTGACAGGCTACTTTAACTTGTCCATATATTTTCCTTTCCCCTTAACCTTATAGCTCAGATTATGGATGAAATAGGTCAACTAGAGGACTTCCAAGATTGCTGCATACTAGGCAATGGCTTAATTTCAGCTCTCCCTGAGTTTAAAAAGAAACTGAGAAATAACAGCCAGTGATATTATCAGCTTGAGTAAAATTCAGTTACTGGCTAGTAAAACAACTGCCTGAATGCCAGCAAAAAACAATTTAGAGAACCTGAAAGAAAATCAACCAGGGAAATTGAAGACAAAATACTGGCTGGGAATAATCCTTCAAATGTTCAGCAAAAAGCATTTCAATCTTCAGTTTGGTACAAGAGATGGCTTTGAATAATTTTGAGGAAAAAAATCAAATGTACTCAGAGGTGATTAAAATAAATGAAACAGTGAAGGAGTAAAGTCAAATAACAAAAGGTTGGAAAAATATAAGTAGTTTTAACTAGCTGTTCAGATGAACTGATAAAACTGCAAAAGTCATAAGTTGAAATGAAGAGAAGGCTGGCTGAGTGTTTGACTTCTGAAGAAGAGCTAAAAATGGTATGATTAGAAGACAGAGCATGCAGAGAAAACTTGAGATGTACTGCTATACCAGATGAACTGGAAGGAATAGTCTGTAGTTGTGTTATGAAAGCACAAAATAGGAACTGAACTGGTAGTTCACAGCTGGATTTGTTCATTTAAAGGGCACATCAAGTGTATGCCCAAACATGAGCCTGAGAAATGAGTCAATACCTGTGTATTAGTAAAGATGTAATTATGCCAGCAGAAAGAGTTGATCCTGATAAAACTGTGGCAGAAGGGAAATGTAATAAAAATTGGAGAAAGCAGAGTATTTGTGAAAATGATTTTTCACGGTACACCAGGCAAAAGAGAAGCAAATTTATCCCAGCAATCACGGAATATTGAGAGGCAGGTGTGAGATTCAAAATGTTGTATCCAGCCATTTTCAGAATATTGTTCCTGGAGTATCAAAGACATTTTTGATGCAGAACAGGCTAAGAAAGAATTAAAAAAAAGTTTTATCCAACAGAAAGTGAGCCAGCAAACAGAAGGGGACTGTGTTTCTCATTCTCCTGATAATAAAGCTTATAGAGAGACTTTGCCAGTGAAATCTTTTCCAAAGGAAAATGTTTCAGAGACAGAAAAAAGCAGAGGAGTTGACTAGAAAAATTAGGAGTACCTTGGATTTGAACCAGAGTCTGGTGTTGGGAGATGGAGAGGAACAGGAAGAATACCTGCAACACTGAAATTATTGAATAAAAGGGAGACTACAAAGCATCAATCACATTTGCGAAATATGGCTTTGTAAAAAAAGTGTCTGAGACAGACTGGACTTTTGTTGACTTTATTAAACTTGTGTGTGGACTGCAAAGTATATACCCCACTTTATATAATTAATGTGAAATAGTAACTGTAAAAATATTTTGTTCTTATTAGTATTTATATAAAACATTTCATGATATAAATGGTTTACCATTAGAAAGTCGAATATCTGATACTCATCTGGCCCAGTAATCGCAAAGGATCACAGAAACATGGCATGCTGACAATCAACAAGTCTGTAAAATACCTCAAATCCCAAAGCACCCTTTTGTTCTGGACCCAAAATCAAGTGGTATCATGGGTCCAGAAGAGGAGCGAAGTCAGCCAGGCAGTAATGTTGGTCTTCATCATTCCTAATATCAATTTTCCCAATTTGGCCTAACTCTAGTCGAATATTTGACACTCGACAATCTAGTTGTAAACCAATATAAACTGCATGTGATATATATAGTAAAGCAGTTTTTTCTGGTGTGTAGTCAGCAGTATTGTAAAATGGTGGGGGGAGTCTCTTCAGTAAGTGTTGTATGTGTTAAAGATATGAAACAAGTACTGTTTTAGCTGTAAGAAATATAGGCTTTACAGCATAACAAGAGAATAAAGGCTGACAAAAGTAAGTTTAATGCAAATATGCTGTGATCTTGAGCAGTTGGGGTGGGGTTGGGTTTAAATGTGTGCTGATTATATTATGTTATTTATAGCATTATGATATTTTCTCTTATTTTCACAAGTGTGAATGTCTAAACAAGTGTTTTGTTAGCAAGTAAGCTTGAAAAAAAATGATGAAAAAACATGAAAAATAGAAAGCCTTTTACATCTGCAAATGTATTAGCTTGTTTTTTTCCTATTAGCAAATATTCAGTAGGAGTTAAGAAGTCTGCAGCTAAGGCAATTGTGACATTTACAAAGATTCATTGCTGACTAGTTTTCAAAATGAGCTACCTGCAGGTTCAAGCAGTTAGTCTTAAAAGTTCTGAGCATTTCTTGTTAAGGGAAATGCAAAATTTAAAGGTACAATGGCCAACAGTAAAGTGAAAAATAGTTCAAAATTATGGGAAGTGAATAAGAGATGGCATACTGTCTAACAGCCTTAATTATTTAATGCATTTAATAGAACAGTGCACAATTTAGTTTTATTTAAAGGCAGCCAGTGCACTTTTTATTAGTGCTAAAAGGTAATGTTTTCTGAAAGCACGTAAGCTGTTTTTCACATTTGGGAGGGGAATAGGCATAAGAAAAGAACAAAACACAATCAGTGTAAATAATTTAAGTTAGGTAATGCTTGTGGGCATAGGTGTCAACTTTGGACAATTGTTCCTATCTGGAGGGTTAAACTTCATTTTTGAACATGTGTGTAGTTTTGTGTGTTTGTTCAACAGGATGGCACGTTTTGAAAATGTATTCAGTTTTTGTTTGAGGGTTTTCATTTGAACAAAAAGTCTTGAAAAATGTGGCATAGGTTCAAATGTATATGTGAAAAAACTGTATAAAAGATAAGCCTACCACACATTAATGTGTTCATGTAACATGAAAGTTGGAAATACACATTCAAAAAAAAGAACATGTATAATAGGTGAGAACAACAATTTTTATCATAATGGCTATGTTATCCAAAATATCTTGGAATGTAGATACCCTTACTGGTATAGAAAAAAGGAAAGAGTATTAAATTATATTAAGAAATACCAAATGCAAATAGCAATGCTGCAGGAGACACATTTGGAAATAAATGAGCATGTGAATTTGATAAAGAAAGGATGTCAGGATAGATATTTCACAGAATACCAGGAACAAAGGGAAAAGGGAGTAATTATGTTATTTGCTAGTGGGGCTCCAATAGTGACAGAAGAGGAAAAAAAGACAATAATGCTAGATTTGTGGAAGTAAGGGGCTATTGGCAAAGGAGGAGGATTACTCTGGCATGTGTTTATATTCCACCAAATACTGCTATAATGCAGCTTAAGAAAATTTGGGGATAAATAATCAGCCTTCAGCAGAGAATATTATGTGAGGGGGGGTGGAACTTGATTTTCAATAGTGAGGCTGTATTACTGGGACCTAAAATGGGAATTATAACAAAACATGGTAGATTACTGAAGAAATTTATGAAAATATTTGGTGTAGAAGATGTGAGTTCAGTAATAAGAACTTGGACAGAATTTATGTATTATTCCCCAAGGAATAATAACTCAACTAGACCAGATAGAAATTATATTTCACAGGAACATATGCATTTGCTTGAAAGCACTGACACATATCCAATAACTATTTCAGATCATGCAGTGGTAAAGATCAAGATAAAAATGCAGGGTAATGAACTAAAATGAAACCCTGGCCATTTCCCACCTACCTGCTAAAAAGACAGGAATTTAAGGAATGGGTAGTGAAAATTATTCAAGAGTTATTAAGGAAGGTAGAAATAGCTTCAGAAGCTATAGCTAGTGAGTAGGATAAAATGAAAATGGAGTTTAAAAATAGTGTAGAAATAAAATATAAAGATACATGGTTAATAAGTATTAGGAATTACTTGGAGGAGCTGACAAAGTTAAAGTATTGCAGAACAGGGTAATCTCACAGAACAAGAAGTGGCACAAGTGCGGAGTGCTAAAGTGAAAATAAGGGATTATCTGGGTAATATGCACGAGATTAGAAAGATTGCTGTTAAGCAGTTATGTTTTGTTAATAACACTAGAGTGCAAAAACCTTTAGTAGGACTTAGACAACAGAAAGTAGAAAGGGTTGCTCCCAGGGAACCAATAACAAGAATATAGATCCTGTACAGGCATTAGAGATATTTCAGAAATGTTATAATAATTTATATTAAGCAGGGAAATACAGAAATAAATAAAGAAAACAAATGGAAATATTTATGGAAGACTCACTTATGCCAAGGCTAAATGTACATGAGACTCAACAACTAACAGTTAAGAGAGGAAGAGATGAGATAAAAACAGTGAAATATAATCAATCTTCAGGAAAGTTTCAAGGAAGAAATGGTATTCCCATGGAAGTCTGGAATTTTGGAGGGAAGAAAGTGATAAAGATCTGGAAGATTTTATTTGACAGTATTTTAAAAGGAGGGGAAGTACCAACATCTTGGAAGAAAGCTGTGGTAGCTGTATTACCTAAAGCTGTCAAATGCCCATCAGACCCAGCTTCATATAGACCCATTTCAATTTTAAAGCATGAAATTGCCTGAACCTCCTTGTGTTCTGGCTGTGTTTCTCAAACATTTTAGAAATATAGAGCATATTTTAGTGGATTTATTAAAACTGTATTCGCCTTAATATTGCTGCAACTCAAGTGCTCTAGGTTGCACTGCATCTGAATTGTTTTAGTGTGTTTTAGCTGCTTTTCTGTATATATAGAATTTTCTGTATATGTAGACTAGCTACTTATTCTACTGTATTACTGCCTCTTAAACCATTTTTCAGTTGTGCACTTGCCTTGCGTCATTCAAAAAGTTTTAAATTGCTAATTTTGTAGAGTTTTAATTGCATTTACTGTTTAGGGCTACACACTCAAGTGCGCTAGTCTTTTCTGTGTTTATTTACTGCATTATTGCATTGTTTAGCCTGTTTTAACCAAAATAAAAACAAAAAAAAATTATCTTGTTTGCTTGTTTCCTGCCATTCCTAGCTAGTATAGTCCAGATACCAGGCTTTTCTTGTTTCAGGACTTTATTTTCTGTGTTCAGAGCTATCCAGACCTTTCTGTGGTACAGGGAAGTCCTACTACTTACCAGTGGGAGTGGTGAGCATTGTACTGCCTATCTAACACTAGAGGAGTGGTTTCCAGCTCTGAAATTGTAATTTTATTAGCCATTTTGAGCTGATTTCTATCCCTTTCAACTTTCTGGCTTAAAAACGTGTGTGTTTGTGCATTTTTTGCATCATGCAGCACCACAGGGCTACGGTTAAATATTCCAGGTGCCAGAAAGTATGCTCTTCAAATTTTCCCTTAGAACTATCTGGTTTCTCAGTAGTAGCACTAAAATCTGAACCCCTGTGACTAGCACTTGCTCTAGAACATGCTGGAAAGCACTAGGAAGCCTTAAACTGATACAAGCACTCAACTCTTCTTGTTAATAAGGAGAAATTAATCGTAGGCACTAAACAGCCTATAATTGCAAAGTACCTTGCAAAGGTAAGCGAAAACAGCTCCTGTACTTTACAAAAGAAGCAGCAGGCATGTCCAAGTGTCAGTTTCTGGTGATTTTTCCTGTCCACCTGGTGAATCTGGGCATACTGAGGCAATGCAGCAACTGCCTCATGTATACAGACAACCCTCTCCTCCTACCACCCAACACTGCAACCTGTGAGAGATGCACTTACATAGCCAAACTGGAAGCAAAGCTCTCTCCAGCCAGGATTGTGCTAGACAGTCAAGAGGAGAAGGTTAACAACTGCACTACACTTCAATCAACACATAGCCCTTCAAAACCCACACCATCAACACCCACACATAACAACACTAAACCCACATATGCGGAGGCCCTTAACATTAACCTGCCCAAAGAACAAGGACCTCCAAAGCTGAAACGCAAACAAACACCAGTCACAACCAAAGTGATGCATACCTCATTACACCAGAGTGCCACCCAACAACAGCCCCTAAGGCAAGACAACTTGCCCAGCACTTTAGTCATAGGTGACTCTATAGTCAGGCACACTGATGTCCCACTCACCAGGCTGAGCAAGGAAAAAATTACAGTCAGCTGCCTGTCGGGTGCCAGGATCCGCCACATAATGCATGCACTCAAGTCACTCCACAACAAGTACAAATACGACTCTGTTATTGTCCATGTTAGAGTGAATGACTTGAGACGTACCTCCCTGGACTACATGAAAAGATGCATGGAAGAGCTCTCGGATCATGTGGCCCAACCAGGTATGACCCTAGCCCTGAGTAGCATCCTGCCTTCACCCAGAATGATACCACAGTATAAGGACAAAATGACTGACTTCAACAATTGGCTAAGCTTCTGGTGTCATTCAAAGGGGATCCAGTATCTGTCTGCCTGGGACGACATGATCGACAAACCACGATGCTTTGCCAGAGATGGTCTGCACCTGTCACCCCTGGAATTCAGGTTACTGGCTAAAGCTCTTGCCACCCCTATAGTGCCTTTTTTAGGCAAGGTTCAAAGGACAAAACCACAGATACAAGCATGCAAAATCTGAAGGTAATGGTACTCAATGCTAGAAGTCTTAACCTCAAAATGCACTCTCTCGAGGCACTCCTAAAAATGGAGAAGATCGATATCTGTGCAGTAACTGAGACCTGGTTCAAGACTCCAGAGAGCACCCCTGCAGTACCACTCTACAACTCTTACTACACTTTTCGGCCATCAAACCAAGACCAAAACACTAAAGGTGGAAGAGTGTCCATATTCACCAAGGATATTCACACCTCAAGGCTAGTTGCCCAACAGAATGCATCTGAAATTCTCCAGGTGCAACTAACACTAGGTAAGACTGCAATCCAAATGGTAGCTTGCTACAGATCCCCCACCATACCCCAAGATTCTCACTACACCTTTCTAAACATACTGGAAAATATTAATATACAACCAAACACCCTAATACTGGGTGATTTCAACTGGGAAAACTACTCAGGTACCAACACCTTTTCCCAACGGTTCTTGGAATTCATAAATTCCAATGCTCTGGATCAACTAATCCATTGTCCCACCAGGGGCCCCAATATTCTAGACCTGGTCATTACCAACATGGGAGGTAGATGCACCACACCAGTGGTCACTCCCTCATTGGTCAGGTCTGACCATAAGCAAATCACCCTTGACATCCACATCCCACCCCCACCTCCCAGTAAGGAAACCTCCGTAAAAAAACTTCTCCAAAACCAACTTCATGCTACTTAAGTCAGAAGTGACAAACTTCATGGAACCAGTGCAGATGGGAGCTGAAAGTTCGACTGCTAAATCCTACACTAAGGCACTGTACGAGCACATCCACTCATGCATGAATCGTGCCATCCCAAATAGAACCAAGACGCTCTCCTCCAAAAAAAAGGAAGCCAATCTGGTGGTCCGCTGCCATAAACAAACTATACAACAGAAGAAAGAAACTGTTGCAGAAAAGAGGAAAATCCCAGGATGCAAAAAACTCCCTTACCAGCCTCAGTAAGAAGCTGAGATCCCTCATAAAATCCTCCAAAGCTAGTTATGAAAATAAAATTCCCAAAGATTCCAAAGACAACCACAAGGCATTCTATAGTTATGTCAATAATCTAAATGGCAATGCTCAGATCTGCTCTGAGCTACAAAAGAATGGCATTAAATATACTGATCCCAAGGATATTGCCAATATCCTGGCAGATCGATTTTGTTCCAACTTCACCCCCCTCTCACCCCATAAAGGGCCCATCTCATTACCAAAAGATTGCCAAATTCCGGTAATCACGGCCACACAGGTAGAAACCACACTCTCCAAAGCTAAGAATACAGCATCCATGGGACCAGATGACATCTCAGGCAGTGTACTACATGAACTACATTGGCACCTCACCTAAGTGTCATGTTTAATCATAGCCTTACCTCAGGCTTCATGCCCACTGAGTGATGCACAGCTACAGTTATCCCACTCCACAAGGGGGGATCCACCTTGGATCCCGGGAACTGCTGTCCCATCTGTCTGACAAGCCTGATCTGCAAGGGCATGGAACACATTATCATGTAACTTATAAACAAAGACATTGGCAACTTTCAACCACCCAGTTTGGGTTCGTGAAGGGCCGATCTTGTCTCCTGAACCTGACTGACTTCTTCTAATCAGTCACCAGAGCTCTGAACAAGGGTAAGGTGGTCCACACAGCCTATCTGGACCTCGCCAAGGCCTTCAACACCATCCCCCACTCTGGAATCATACATAAACATACTAAGCTGGGCATAAATCCCTACGTCACTCGATGAGTTGCCAACTGACTTACTGATAGAACCCAGACTGTAAAAGTAGCCAACTACAAATCCAGACAAGTGACAAGTAGAGTACCTCAGGGTTCAGTCCTGGGACCAGTCTTGTTTGGCATCTACTTCTCTGAAGGACAGCCCAACACTAAGGGACTCTGGCTAACAAAGTTTGCAGATGACTGCAAACTGGGAGCCATTATTGAATCCCCAAATGATGTGGATATTCTACAAAAGGGCCTTACAGAAACAGATGCTTGGTGCCAGAGCCATGGGCTCAAGCTTAATGCCAAGAAATGTATAGTTATCCCCTTTGGGAAAAACCACGTACCCATGAATTACCACATAGGTGGCAGTACACTAAACACCAAAAGTGTGATGAGAGACTTAAGGACACAGGTGGACGGTGGTCTCGCCTTCGATAACCACATCGCCACAACAGTCAGGAAATCCTTCTATGTGACACACCTCATCACTAAGAGCTTTTCATCCAGGAAAAAAGGAGGTCATTGTCCCACTGTACTCATCCCTCATTAGACCCATTACAGAGTACAACGCCCCGTTTGGTATGTACCTCACAAGACATCTGCAATAGCTGGAAAGGCTGCAGAAATACCTCACTAAAAGAATCACAGGCCTAAAGCAGATGCCCTCTGCTGACCATCTAAAAAACTCCAGCTATACTCTGTGGCATATCGTCTACTCAGAGGCAATCTCTGCTTAACATACAAGGCCATGTCAAACCCTGAGCTGTTGGACATGTTCCACTTAATGAAATCCCAATCCCTCAGAGTCACATGCTCCAGGGATCTAAACCTTGTCATCACAATGAACAAAACATGCTGGAGGGATAGGTTCCTGACCCCCAGACTCCCCATAGTCTGGAATAGGCTGCCCATACATGTTAAGCTGAGTGCCTCCTTGGCCCTCTTCAAAAGGAACCTTGACGATTGGATGGGAGATAAGAAATTCACCCCAAGGATCACGCCAGTCGCCCTGCTATACAAGGGTCCAGGGAAGTAGATATTGTGGGAAGAAATATCCGGGGAATTGTTTGGCTAGGCTTGTATAGGCCCTAGGGATGACAGCCTAGCACCAACCTATGAACCTATGAACCTATGATTATAAAGTGTTATGTCTATACTAGCTAAAGAATATCAGAGGTGTTGCCAAAATTGATAGATATTGATCAGTGTAATTTATGAAGAGGAGGAAAATATTTGACAACAATTATTAGAACAATGATGACCCACAAGGAAGCCATAAGAAAATACCACTGCTGTTAGTGGGTCCTGATGCAGAGAAAGCATTTGATAGAGTAAGCTGGGATCTTATGAGTAATGCAGTGGAAGCATTAGCATTCCCTGGTACAATAATAAGGTTAATTATGAGGATATATGAAGGATCAGAGTCAAGAATTAAAGTGGGAGGGTTACTCTCAGATAAGCTGTGTTTGAATAGAGGAACCAGGTAGGGAAACCCTCTTTCCCCTTTGTAATTCATTTTATATTTAGAGCCATTCAGGGCTCAGAGATGCAAGGATGTATTCTTTTCTTGCAGAGTGTAAGCCCCACTGCACTCCTCCCACATACTCTGAACCTATATATATAACATTTTCATACCTCAGAGAAAAGGGAATATTCCGAGAAAAGGCCATCTTGGACTTGGTATATGTAAATCCATTTTTCTACCATTCAGTCTCTGTGTTTTGAGACTCACTCTAGCATGTCTCAGCATTTGAAATGATAACCCTCATTAAGTTCAATTCTGTTGGCTGCCAAAAAAGCAATTACTAGAAAATTGAAATCAAAGTTGAAACTAACTATATTAAATGTTATAAAAGAGAGACAAGAACTAGAAGAAGGATCTTTAGACAAGGTAAGGAGCAAACTACATAGAAATAAATGGAAATTGTGGTAACAATACATGCAGAATAATGTTCAGGAGGAGAAGGAGTGATGCATAAGGGAAGGCAGGAATTCAGCAATTTATGTAATGTCAGACTAATTATAGCTACAAAAGAAAAGATATGTGATGGATAGTGTATGAAAATGGAAAAAAATATTAACATGGTTTGCTTTTGTTTCTGTTAATGTGTTTACCTACAGTATATCTTAAGTCTTATTTAGTAAAGGTGACCAGTATCCAAAACGTTTACTGCACTCTGACATCTTGGCAAACTGCCTTCAAGGAGTCAGTTTGCTGAGATGTCAAAGTGCAATAAACATTTTGGATACCGGTCATCATCTGTGGTTCTTTTTGTTCAGTGGTTGTGATGGTCTATTTATTTAGTAAAGGTGATTCAAAAGAAAAAAATGGTCCACAAGAGTCAGTTTACTTGCAGATTTAATAAATTATTAAAATAAAAGTATTTCCTGGACTGTCTTCCAATTTAATATCTTGTTTGCTTCAAAGGCGTACATAACATTCAAGTTGTGGCCTTACTTGAACTGTCATAGTTGGAGGGTAGCATTTGCCTCCCTTGATCCTGCCTCTATTTTGTCAGGCAACTCACTATTTTATCATCTTTCACCATTGAAATCTCTTAACTGATGACCACTCCTCCAACATTTTGTTCCTCAGACTCAATACATCTGCTATTCTCATATCATATTCTCCCAAAATGCACCCCCTCCCAACCTATATATTACCACTAATGACACCCCCAAGATGCATGACTTTCTACTGAATCCTAATAACTGACTGTCTGTTTACTGTGCTGCCTATAACCAGTCATACTGGAAAATGTCCTCACATACAAAACTGCCACACCAGTGTCTGCAGCATCAAAAGGCAGATTAGACATGATGCCCTTCCCATTTTCCTTAATGTATTACATTCTTTTATATTACACAAGACTGACCCTAGCCCCAGTCTCTGTGGCACTTAGCTGATCACAAACTTCTTGCTCCACAGCATTATCCTCTTGTTTTCTGTCTGCCTTCAAGTTCCCTCTCTGCATTAGTCTCTTAGGCCCAAATCCACAACTTTCAGTTTCTAAATCATCAATGTGTCCCACAGCATACTGCGGTAGGAATCTAATCATATTCATTGTGTCCTGTTTGCCTGCTTCAGCAGTGATCACAATGAGAGATGTGTCAGAATGGTCACCAGCAGCATTAACTGCAACATCATTTTTATCATTTTTTCAGTCAAGGAAGTAATGTTAATTGCTTTATAACCATCTAACTCCTACTGTTACCATGTGCCAGCACTTTAATAGCTTCTACTCAACCTAATGGTAGCAGCTTAGAATTTAAGGAGAGACTGTATAGCCTTGCCAACGACCCTCATTCACTTCAGCCTACTCTAAGTGCATGGGCTAGCAAGAGATCCAGACCCTGTGCTTCATTACCACAGCACCCTGAGTTAATTTACATTTCTCTACTGGTCAGTATTCCATGAATCCAACTCTTTCTGTTCATATCTCTCCCTTTTGGTACATGTTGGTACACTGTCTTCTCATTTCTTTGTGAAAATGGAGGTGAAGGTTACATGTAGCCCTTGAGAATTCCTTTCACTAGTAGTTTTCCATAGCTCAGTTTGCCAAAGCTCTTTTGCATTCTTTGTATTTTATGCTTATCTTTTTGTCTCCCTCTGTCAGACCTCTTTTTTGTTAGCCACCTTGACCTCCCACACAGCTCTACCCATCTTCTTCTCTAATTTATCCTAGGCCTTGCTGTATGGCTCTTATATCTCTTTAAATTCTTGTGTGTCTGTCTCTTTTTTTTCCTTTTAACTCCCCTTGCATACTACTTCAGTTAAGATGGCTGCTGCTTTTTACCAGATTTCTTCTTAATATAATCTCTTGATACTTTATGTAATCCCATTTAATACACTGCACTGTCCCTCAGCAGTGGATCCCCTTCTAACCCTGTTCCAGCAAGACAAACCACTACATGATGTAATAGCTATTTTCCATTAGTAGCAAGCTAGCCGAACTACATTTTTGTCAGTGGTGTTAACAGCAGTGTACTCTTTACAGACATTGGTACCGATCCCATGCCAGAAATTAATTTCAGCTCTTAAGCATTTATTCACCCCTGACTAGCTCCATGTTGCTGTCAAACTGGCAGGATTTTAAGTTTAAATGAAGAAGTATCTGCGTGGCATTATTGGCAATAGCAGTTTTGAGATTAATGTATGGAATTTGACTATTGTCTTACTGTAGTCTGGTGCTTTTTGTGAATCTGACAATACTGACAAAGTTACCGCTCAAGAAATGGAATACCTTTACAAGTTCATGCATATTACAGAGATAAAATCGTGAGAAAATAAAAGTTAGGAGGGAGGATACACTTGCACCTATTGTTAAGTGCCAGTCTTGAAACCTGTTGGGGGAGCACATACATAACTCTGTTTTATTCAAAGACTCTTGAATGAGGGGGTTAAATTGTAGAAAATTAATGTTGCTTAGCACAGAAGAACCAAAGGCAGTTCCCTGTGAAGACTCCACCAAAGTGGGGATAAAAAGGGTCACTAAAATTTTAGAACAGAGTGCCATTCAAGAACTGCTTTGCTACAGAATACACTGAGGCAATGCCCTTCTTGTGAAATTTTGTGAATGTGTGAGGTGCAAACAAGCCACTGCTTGTTTCACACATATTGTACATTCCTCAAGAAATGGCTACATATGTTTTTGTGGATTGTACTCTTACTGGACCTTCCCTTCAGTCTTTTCACATATTTATACTCAATGAATATGCAAGTGCCTATTGAAATGAAGAGGACTGGAAAAGTGGAACTATGAGTGCATATTTGGGGAAACATATACAAATTCTAAGGTACAATCGTCTCAGTGTTTGTATTTGTAAGTAGCAGGTGTATGGGGAAAAATCCCCTATGCAAAAAGCCTTGACTGGTGTAACAGCAAGTTTGAAATTTTCTGTTTTATTACTTAAATCAGCTGATTTTTCAGGCCTGTGGGCCCACAATTTCTTGTTACAAGCTGAATGTGGTGATGTGCTGTACTTGTCAATCTCTTCATTAGACTTTTTTTGTCAAGTCATCTCATCTCTCTTCTTTTTGTAAAAAATGCAAGTCTTTCATGAATGGATTCATTCTTTGGAGGTGAAACTGCAGCTGTTTATGTACATCCAGTTTACAGAATATGCACTGTTGGGTTTAGCTGTGTAGAAGGTAGAAGCTGGACTTAGTGGATGGTGTTTGCAATGGAAATTACTTTGGGAATATGTATACTGAGCTATATGGCCAGATAATCCATCCATGGATAGACAGAGCTACTAAGAAGGCCTGAAGTTTAATCCAAATAAACAAGGCATCAGGTACAGTTATCCTAGACATGTATTTGTTATCCATAAATGCAGGCAGTCAATTTGGACATAGACAAAGACTTCTATGTGGAGAAGGCAATAAAAATGTTAGGAGACAACAAGAGTTTCACAAAACTTTAAAAAAAATGTTGAAAACATTTAGTAAATATTAACATTTCTAAATGTGCAACAAGCAACATGCTTTCTAAGTCAATGCACATTTCAGCCATGTGGCAAGAAAGGACTGAAATCAGAATGTAGAGAGTAACACTTTTTAAACATCAAATCCAGATACTGTAAAGTGACTTTGGCATGGGAGGATCTAAGACAAAGCTAGAAGATGGAGTCAAAGGCCTGGAAAAATGGCACCAGCGACCATATAGTATGGATCTGGTACAAAAATACTTAAAGAATGATTTTTGCTTTTCTGCATTTCTCAAGTTTTATATCTACCGTTTGCTTCCTATCAGTTTGTTTTTCCATATGTTCCACAAGTCTCACAATAAGCCAAGTCCATCTTCCTATGTACTTCTTCAGTGACTTGTTAAAATCCTGGATTTTTTATTTTTTATTTTAATGCACTATTATTGTAGAGAACTTGTGATACCTTTGAGCATGCCCCAAATACATCCATGCGTTTGTATCCAGATCCTGGTTTTCAAAGTGTTTGTTCCCATTTCTACAATCTCCAACATGCATTTTTTCCCTCTATCTTGGTACTCTACCTAATCCTTTTTGACAGTGAACCTTCCAGGACTGGAGCACCTCTGAAACCTAGAAGATCCCACCATGTTTTCACTTCTACTTTTTTGACCCTCCCCATGCCGCCCAGTTCTTCATTTCTTTATTTCTGGCCCCATCCCAGTATTCATTTTCTTCCTTTTCATCCCCTTCAAAAACTCTTAACCATTGTTTTATACCCATCCATTACCCCTCCCACTCCTAAACATTCATCTCCCTGTTCTAACATTTATCTGTAGCTTCTATGTGCAGTTATGCTGGTATCTCCATCCCTGGAAGTGTCTCCCATCTTTACATATCTCTGTTTGCCTCACTTTGAACCTATGCCCTGTAAGCAAATGTCTTAACAGTTCTTTGTGCCTTCATAAGTATGTATTAATCACACTTCCATCTCAACCATCTCAGCCCACAATTCCCTACCTACATACTTACCAAGTACTCCTTATTATCTTTGTGGAACCCCTGAGCCCAGATTCTTCACTGCCCCAACAGCTCTTCCTTGGAGATCATTAATTTATATTTAATTAAGTAATGAAACAAAAAGAAAGTTGTTCACTGTTGCATTTATTTCGTTGTACATCAATAAACACACTGACATTGTATCCAACTGCAAAGATACTATCTGGGCTATATTAGCAATAAGGTTTGAATGTTTTTAGTTTTGTTCAATATACGTCTCGAAATGTCTAAGGTACAAGCAGCAGAAGTAAGCATACACCACTACCATAATCAGTGTTAACACAGTGTTCATTGTATCAATGGCATACGTTAAACTAGACATAGTGCCTAAGATTATTTGAAAAGGATACCCGAGTATCAGCAGACTGGAAAAGAAAAAAAGGGAAGGAGAGGTAAGGTAAGACGGACTGGAGCAACAATGAATGCAGTTAGACACATTGGGAATAGAGATTCGTTGCAGACTATATGCAGCCAGGCCTTTGCTCTTTTCATGTTGTTGTTGTTGTGTCTTTCAGCTTTTCCCGGTTAGGGGTCGCCACAGCAGAACTCCGGTCTGCTAATGATTGGTAGTTGATTTTTACATGCTGAGTTACCAGCCCTGATGCACAACCTTCAACGAAGGTATGCCCATTCATGCATGTCTCCACGCAGAAGACACTCTTGCTGAGAATCGAACTGGACAGTGTCTTACTATGAGGCAACAATTCTACCACAGCACCACCACCACACTTGCGGTCAGCAATGACTTATTCGAATGACACCAAATTCAGCAGATTTGATCTGCTGCTGGAGAAGGAAATAATAAATAATGTCACAGTGGCAGGATCCATAAAACAGCAAAGCATGAAAATTTGTTTACTCAAAATGGATGAAGAAAAGGTGCCTCACAAATAACTTTACCAATACGAAAAAAATGAAGCACCTGGAACCACTGTAGGCACGAACTCCAACTTTATTAACACACAAATAAAACAAAAAAATGTGTGTGTTAATAAAGTTGGAGTTCGTGCCTACAGTGGTTCCAGGTGCTTCGTTTTTTTCGTATTGGTGAAATTATTTGTGAGGTGCCTTTTCCTCATCCATTTTGAATGTGTTGGTCCAGTTTTTTGAGGATGAAAATTTGTTTACTAATGCGTATTTCTGTGTTTGCTGCAGGTACTTTGCCAAGAAAATGCAGAAAAGAACTTTTAGCAATCAAACTGAGAAACAGGCCAAGCAAACAGGAGCTGGAAGACAGAAATATTTTCCCACAGAGAACAGATGAAGAGAGGCAAGAAATACGGCAGCAAATTGAACTTAAACTCTCAAAGTAAGATTACTCATATTTCAAATGCATGATTTAATATTAGAAATGTAGAAATGAACTGGAGTTTAAGTGCAAGACAAATTTTCCACCACCACCACCACTAAATATTGACTTTCAAAGATCTTTCCACGAGACCTCACCTGCTTGACTTTGAATATCATGGCAGTGAGATAGTCAGCTCAACTCACAGTAAAGGATTTCACATGCACATTCATATCCCTGCTTGTGTCATTAACTGGGTAAAGAAAACTCATATTAGAATTGATTGTCTTGAAATGCTCTAATAATGTTAAATGTTGTTCCTGAGTGTGTTAAGCTTTTATTTATTTGCATATTTGTTGATTATGTAGTCCAGACAACTTTAGCAGCAGTATTGATATTACTTAGGAACCAAAAACTTCAAAAAATGACATTAAACAGAAAGATTAATGTTAAATAATTAAATGGGACAAAATTACTACTTGGTTCTTCATCGTGGATGGAAATTCATAATATGCATGAGGCATTAACAACCTACTGAATATCCTGAGAGCCATTATTAAGGATTTAGAATGCTCAGAAATATACATTGTGAACATTTGAGGTCTTTCACTAGCGTCTAGAATAATCATGCCACCAAGATGCCATTGTGACTCTGCACTAACAAGGCCACTCTAAATGTTCATGGACAGTACAGGAAATGTGCATGTATTTGTAAATCTGTATCTTTTGTCAAAACAGCTGGCCCAGTAGCTCAATAGATATAGGCAGGCATTTATATGCAACTGCTATGTCTTGAACTTCTCCAGTGCATAGTCCACACAGTGGAAAGATTTAAAGGAAACCTGACAAAATCATTCCTATTAGCTTATCTTAGATACCAGATGTAGTGCAACACTTTCTACATAATCATCCCACATGTGGTAAAATGTGCAAAAATTTCCTTTGCTGATATCAATATGACTTCAGTTTACATTATAGTGAGCTGTCACCCTTTGATGATATCATTCATACCACTACATCTGTGCAAGTTCACTGAAAGTGCCATATAATTTAATGTATGTAAAAGAAAACGAGTGTAATGTATTATTTTGTGAGACATTGTAAATGGCATGTATTGGTTCAAAAAGACAGTAGTAAGGACCTGTTTCTTTGGTAAAGAAGGATGAAGCCCTGACTGTGACCCAGATGACCTGTGCTCAGTTAATGGAATGGGACAGGGATGATAGTGATGGAAGTTAGTGGCTGCTGTTGGCTCATGCATTCTGAGGCAAGGGAAGCAGCTTTAATCTGATGCTTGGGTGACACCTAGAGAGAGAAGTGGGTATTGCATACATGAAACATGGGCTTACTGAATATACTTAGCCTTTTGGTGCTATACACTTAAGAAGCCCAGTGGATAGAATGTATAAATACACACATGCTTTCCTGAAGTCATGCAACTATAATGGAGCTCAAGGGAAGATACCAATATGGTAAAGAGCTCCAGGGGGAGAGAGGAATGTCCATCTGACCTACTGGTTGGCCAGATCCATATCACCTGACGCACTTCTCACAGAAGGGACAGTGCTGGTGAGCTTAAATTGGGAAAACAAATTAGTCATATGACCCTCTCCACAGGATGAGCATATATTTTAAATCTCCCTTGAAAGAGGAAGCTTTTGTCAGGCAACTGAATATTTTATCATCCTTCTCCACAGAGCTGTCTTAGTTGTCTGCATGGCTGAGTCTTCAGATGATGACCACTCTGACATCATACAGAGGAAGCTGCAGGGAACATATGGTCATAGGATACTTACCCTGCCATGATGAACGGGATTTGATGAGCTTGTCTGGGTACCCAGCACTATTCTCTCAAGAGGAATGAATAGGGCAATTGGGGAAGACAGAGGAACAATTAGGTTGACAGAAAAGAAAAAAAATGTGAGAGTGGCAAATTTCTTAATTTCTTAATTTAAAAGTGTAGTTTCAGATTCAGTTATTTCAGGACTTGCAGCGTGTACCTTCACTTTTAACTCATTATAGCCTAGTAATGTCTCCAGGCATTTCTGCAGTTACATCCTACTACAACTCTAGGCGTCAAATATGGCTAGTTCCAATTTGCATTAATAATTTCAAAACCATGTTATATACAAGATAGAATATTTTATCTTAAAGCTTACACAATGGCATACACAACTATATTGATATATTTACTGTATTTATTGTGGCTTATAAAATCCATTTTTAGACCTAGAATTAAATGAATTCAGTCATTCTAAAGATTATTTTGTGCTAAATAGTTTACCATTAACAGTTTTCTAGTAACACTTATGGTTCTTGTGATATGAGCATTTGTTTGAACTGTGAGGCAATAACTTAATTTTTTTAAGGCTGAGGTCACTCCTACTTAAATGTAAACTCAAAAGAGCTGCATTGAAGGGAATGATTAAAACATATATAAATCTGCCACTTTCATTTTGCTGTGGGATTTTTGTCAGTTATGTTGTCTTGCAGTGTGTCACCTGAAACACTTTTATTTTGAGTTGCAATAAAATATATGGTGCTTCCCATAAAAAAGTACAAACCTAGTTGTGTGAGTGATGTCAGTAAGTATAGCAGTTTATTAAAATTTAGGTTGCATCTTTGGTTATAGAAGTATTGAAAACTATATCAGTTTTACCAGTAAAGTAACTAGTTATAATCTGCTTTTTCATTTCTATCACAGTGTGTTTGAAATAGGCATCTAGATTTGTAGATACCCTCCATACTGTTTATAATATACAGAATACAAGATGTCTCAGCCATGATGCACAGTTCAGTCACGCGTCTCTTAGTACATGCACACACACACATACACACACACACGCACACACACACACACACACACACACACACACACACACACACACACACACACACACACACACACACACACGGCATATTAGGCAGTAATTCAATATGATGCCTATTTAATGCTCCGCAGAATACCTCAGTGAACAGTCAGCAATCAGAAGACTAGGGTGCTGCTAATAGTAAAAGAGCACCCTGCACAGCAGACTGTACTCCTTACAGTTTTACAGCACCATTAGTGTTAGGAGAAAGGACCATGATAGGATAGGAGGGTACAGTATACTTTCTGCAGAGGTTCATTTAGCATTGTACTAGTGTACTAGTACAAGTACAAGCACAGTATACTAACCTCGAAAAAGGGCATAGCAACATTATTTTAAAATGGGTGGCGAAAGCCAAACACACTCTGGCTAGGCTTATAAATGCCCTAGGGCAGATAGCCTGGTATGAACCTATGAACCTATTGAAGGCTTTACATTGCATAATGTATTGCACACCTTAAATCAGTATGCGACATCTGATCAAACCATGGTTACACCAGTGTGGGATGGTAAATGAATGGGCAAGCTTATTAACTTACCACATGCACTCATACACATTTTGGATTTTATTTATGTGAAATTTTTACTAGTGTACTAGTACAAGTGACAGGGATATTTTATCTAATACTATTTAAGGAAATCTGTAAAGCACCATCTTTTTTATGACAGCTTTTATACATCCACTATATTTATTGTTGTGTTTACCATGTTTTTATTATAAATCTACCACACTGTTCTACTATGTTAGTTTTTATACTGTAAACTGCTTATGACTTTAAGCATTTAAATACTTTAATAAAGAAGATTCTATCCTACTGTTTCGCTGTATAGCACATGTAAGTCATCAGCCTTCTAATACAGATTGTGAGATGATTTTTACAATACATGGACTGAAGGAATATCAATGGAAAATCTTAACAGATGTGTTATGTGGTACAAGGTTCTACATCTACTGTGCTGTGTCAGCTCCACAGAACTCATGTAAATCTACTGTATATTACACTTCATCAGCAACAAAACTCTGCATCTGTTAATAAGTACCACCAAAGGGGTTTTAGCCTTCACCTATCTACAAACCCAGATAAATCCCTTTAAGTACCACAAACTACCTGTAGGTCAAAGCTCTTGTAAGGAAGTTGTGCAAAAAGAACTGTCACAAAGAGGAATATGCAAAGGAATATTTCTATGCTGTGTAAATATTAACTGGAATGCTGTGTCACAACAAACTGTGCAGTCACAATATTCTACACCATAGGGTCAGTCCCTCCTGATATAGCCTGTGTTTAGATTGTTGGGAGGTCCCTTTGTTTATAAATGGGAATTAGAGTGGCTATGTCCCAAATATACTGACAAACCACCCTTAAGTGTAGCTAAGCCACTGACCAATAATTAGATGGAAGTAAAGTGTATAGCTGTCCCATCCTATGCATTCTAACTTGAATTTTCAGCATCACTGATATAGAATCTTATAATTATTTCTGTCTGCAAACTATAAATCCATGACAATGTGGTTCCTCACCTCTTAGTGCACAGAAACCAATATCCGCAGTTATATACCTGACCAATGTTTCAATAAAAATGATTAGTTTGATATTTCTTACAGAGCTGTTAACATAAAGAATGAACTGTCTAGTCTTTCTGTTAGGGCAGTGTTAAGAATTACATTTGTGTTGTTATGCATCAGAAATAAAAAGTAAAAAGTAAGGCAGCAGGGTATTTTATATGGTAATTGTTTTCATGTGCCCATGAAGCCTGTCTTCATTAATCAAACACATGGCATTTAATTCTTCCAGATAACCTTGTAGCAGTCAGAATATATCATTCAGCACCTTCTATGACTGCAGCACTCACTGTTCCCTTTTCATGTAAATGCAGGGCTCTGTATTTACTCTGCTACATGGGAAGCAAAGTAAACACTTGCCCTATCAAGCTTTCATGCCCTGAGCTGCTGTTGAGGACTCTGTCTAAGATGTGAGCTGACTGTAAATTAAGAGCCTGACAAGTCCATGTTCCAGATCTCTTGGGTGGTAACTGAAACTCTAAAACATAACTCTTAACTGAAGCTCTAGGAAAATAACCAGCACACCAGATTTCTACAGAATCATACCAGTAAGACTGTTAGTGTACTGCAAAGGATATTGCCAGGATGTTTTGGAAATGACTTCACCCACCAATGCCAAAGAGTAACTTAGATTTGTTCACCAACCTCCTGTGTAGCTATCTCTCCATAATAAGACTGTTTTGTATTGCATGGTATGTATCCTACATATATAATTAAAGATGCAATATGTATAGTAAAATTAAAAATTTAACTGGATGGCCAATAATAAAACAAAATTGTATCACTTTGGACATAGCTGTCTTCTTTGCTGTATCACTTGTATTGTACACTTTTCATTAAGTTTATGTGTTTGAAGTTGAGATATTTGACAGCTTGTTTTGCCCAGCATGTCCCTCTCTTAAAATTAATCTGTACTGCATGTAAATGTATACCTGCCTGTATCTAGGCTACCAAGGTCAACTACTACCCATTTTTATATCATTTTGAGGTAATGACATAAGGCTATACTTATTTTTTTTACTGAAATAAATGAAAACTAGCAGTCATTGAATTGCACTGGAATAGGTAAAAAGGGGTCATACCTGTAGATTTTGATTATTGTGGCCAAAACCATTCAAATCAGATACTTCCACTTAGTGTGCTATGAACAAAACAAAATAAAACTTTCAGATGGGGATCAATTTTTTTAAACTAAAAGCATATTTCATATTCATTGTGCAAACTGTCTCCTAAGAAAGAAATGAACATTTCCACTACTTCTGTTTGTGATGCATGCATGCATGTTGAAATTTGTGCCAAAAATACAAATATCCACAAAGGGTGTGAGCATAGAGCTTTGCCAGAGATGGCCTGCACCTGTCACCCCTGGGATTCCGGATACTGGCTAAGGCTCTTGCTACCCCTATAGTGACTTTTTTAGGCAAGGTTCAAATGACAAAATTACCACTGTAACAGGTACAAACAAGCAAAATCTGAGGGTAATGCTACTCAATGCTAGAAGTCT
Source organism: Protopterus annectens (assembly GCF_019279795.1). Lineage (NCBI taxonomy): Eukaryota > Metazoa > Chordata > Ceratodontiformes > Protopteridae > Protopterus > Protopterus annectens. The sequence goes on from NC_056746.1 coordinate 956,112,434, forward strand.
AAACCTCAAAATGCAGTCACTCGAGGCAGTCCTTAAAATGGAGAGCATTGACATCTGTGCAGTAACAGAGACCTGGTTCAAGGCTCCAGAGAGCACTCCTGCAATACCAGGCTACAATTCATACCATACCTTTCAGCCAAATAACCTGTACCTAAACACTAAAGGTGGAGGCGTGTCCATATTCACCAAGGATATCCACACCTCCAGGCTAGTTGCTCAACATAATGCATCTGAGATTCTCCAGGTGCAACTAACACTAGGCAAGACTGCAATCCATATTGTAGCTTTCTACAGATCCTCCACCATGCCCCATGATTCTCACTCCACTTTTCTTAACATACTGGAAAATATTAAGGTACAAACAAATACCCTAATACTGAGCAACTTCAACTACCCCACCATTAACTGAGAAAACTACTCATGTACCAACATTATTTGCTTAATGATTTTTGGAATTCATAAATTCCAATGCCTTCGATCAACTTACCCATACCCCCACCAGGGGCACCAATATCCTAAACCTGGTCATTACCAACATGGGAGACCGATGCTTCACACCAGAGGTCAGCCTCTCGCTGGTCAGATCCGACCATAAGCTAATCACCCTAGACATCCACAACCCTCCCCACCCCCTAATTAAGGTAACCACCATAAAAAACTTCTACAAAGCCAATGTCATGCTTCTCAAGACAGAAGTGTCAAACTTCATGACACCCATGCAGACGGAAAGTAGAAGTACGACTGCTGAATCTTACACGATGCACTGTATGAACACATACACGAGTGCATGGACCGTGCCATCCCAAATAGAACCAAAATGCTCTCCTCCAAAAAAAGGAGCCAATCTGGTGGTCCCCTGCCATAAACAAACTCTACAACAAAAGGAAGAAACTGTTGCAAAAAAAAAAAGTAAATTATCAAGATTGGAAAAACATCCTTGTCAGCCTCAGTAAGAAGCTGAGATCCCTCATAAGCTCATCCAAAGCTAGTTATGAAAACAAAATCGCCACAGATTCTAAAGACAACCACAAGGCATTGTATAGTTATGTCAAGAATCTCAATGGCAACACTCAGATCTTCTCTTAGTTACAGCACAATGGCACTTAATATACAGAACCAACTGATATTGCCAACATCCTGGCAGATAGGTTCAGTGCTAACTTCACCCTCTTCTCATCCCATAAAGGGCCCATCTCAATACCGGAAGAATGCCAATCCCGGTAATCACGGCCGCACAGGTAAAAACCTCACTATCCAAAGTCAAGAATACAGTATCCATGGTATCAGACAACATCCCGGCTGTGTTCTGTACGAACTGCAAAATGAACTGGCACCCCACTTAAGTACCATGTTCAACCAGAGCCTCACTTCAGGCTTTGTGCCTACTGAATGGTGCACAGCTATGGTTACCCATTCCACAAGAGGGGATCCACCATGGACCCCTGGAACTACCCCCCTCCCCATTGGCCTGACGAGCCTGATCTGCAAGGCCATGGAACATATCATCATGGAACTTATAAATAAAGACATAGATAATGTTCAAACTCTGGACCCCCCCCCCCCCAGTTTGGATTTGTGAAAGGCAGATCATGTCTCCTAAACCTGATTGATTTCTTTGAAGCAGTCACCAGAGCCGTAGATGAGGGTAACGTGGTTCATACAGCCTATCTAGACCTTGCCAAGGCATTCAACACCATCCCCCACTCTGGAATCATAGATAAACTCACTAAATTGGGCATAAATCCCTATGTCACGTGACAGGTTGCCAATTGGCTCACTGACAGAACCCACACCATGAAAGTAGCCGATTCTAAATCTGACTCCAGACCAGTGACAAGTGTAATACCACAGGGTTCAGTCCTGGGTCCTCTCCTGTTTGGCATCTACCACTCTGAAGTTCAGGCCAACACAGAGGGTCTATGGCTAACAAAGTTCACAAACAACTGCAAACTAGGAGCCATTATTGAATCCCCAAATGATGTGGACATTCTGCAAAAGGGCCTCACTGAGACAGATGCCTGGTGTCAAAGCTATGGGCTCACGATCAATGCCAAAAAATACATAGTCATCCCCTTTGGGAAAAAACCCTGTCCCCATGAATTACCAAATAGGCGGTAGTCTACTTAACACTGAAAGTGTGATAAGAGACCTAGGGATACAGGTGGACAATATTCTCTCCTTTGATAACCACATTGCCACAGTAATCAGGAAATCCTTCTACATGGCACACCTCATCACAAAAGGTTTCTCATCCGGAAAAAAAGGAAGTGATTGTTCCTCTCACCTCATCAGACCTATTATAGAGTACAATGCCCCATTTGGTATGTACCTCACAAGACATTTACAACAACTGGAAAGGCCACAGAAATACCTCGCAAAGAGGATCATCGGCCTCAAACAGATGCCCCAGGTGGACCGTCTCAAAAAACTCCAGCTCTACTCTGTCACATATTGCCTACTCAGAGGCGATCTTTGCCTAACCTGCAAAGCCATGTCAAACCCAGATCTGTTGGACATGCTACACTTAAAGAAATCCCAATCCCTCCAAGCCGCATGCTCCAGGGGCCTAAACCTTGTCATCACAATAAACAAAACATGCTGGAGGGATAGGTTCCTGTCCCAGAGACTCCCCATACTCTGGAACTGACTGCCCATTCATGTCAAGCAGAGTACCTCATTAGGCCTCTTTAAGAAAAATCTTGACGATTGGATGGGAAATAGGAAATTCACCCCAGGGATCACTTGTGCGGCTCTGCTCGACAGAGGCACAGGAAAGTAATTTTTTGGGTGGCAAAATCCAGGGAATCTTTTATGCCTAGGCTTATATAGGCCCTAGGGCCGATAGCCTAGTACCTACCTATGAACCTATGAACCTATGAACTTTATTATATTTCTATGGTGGCTGAGTATAGTATTGTGGTTCAGCATTTATCTCTCACCATCTCATAAATAGACAGTTTTTGTCATTTTCAGAACCAGGGCATAATTTATCTGCAGCTCATGTGGTAACATCTTGCACTTCATGTGACATCGCTTTTCACCTTGTTCACTACTTCATTTCATGAGGACAACTCATCAAAGATGTAAAATTCAAATATAAGGACAATGGTATCAGAAACTCCCAAAGCAAATAACATTGAATTAATATATGGAATGTAGTCTTAGAACTTTAAATTTTAAAATTCTGATCAAAACATTGTACTATATTATAGTTGCTACTTTACTGTATCTTATAAAAATAATGTCTCATTTTGCAAACAGTGGCAAAAACACATCTTTATGTAGCAACAATTGATGCTAAAAACTTCATGGGAACGCATGGCTAGGCTTCTAAAGATCCCCAGTTCCCGACAGATCAGTAGCCTAGTAAGTACCTATGAACCTAAAAGTTAGACTCCCTCCCTTACTGTATCTTACTCCTATTTGTTATATGTTGCATCTCTGCTGTTTCCAAGATAGTGTGCGTGTGTGTGAGTGGGGGTGGGGTTACAGCATCATAACTCCTCCCTTTCCCTTATGTTTAGAGCCACAGGCAGCATTGCACAAGGAATGCAACAGCAAGTCAGATTAACTTCATGTAGGGATATCAGGTATGTTTGTTACCCCATGACCTGAGCTGTCTGCTTCCTTCCTCGCTCCACTCCAGTTTACTCTTCCCACATCATTCCTATGTACAGTTCTAACCCTTGTGGCTACCAACAGATGCAGTCTGCCCACTTTCATTTATGCTTTATTCTAATCAGGCCCCCTTTGTTGGAAATATTTATTTATTTATTTTACATTTGTTTACCGGGAAAGTCCGACTGGACAACATGTCCATTTTCAGCGGAGGCTCAGGGAGAAAATCTCCAAGAGAGACAATGAGTTACAAAAACTTAACAATTTACAACTAGAAAGCTGCTAACAAACTTAACAATTTACATAATGTTTTATAAGTCAATCAATAGAAAATGTTACATAGCATTTCTAAAAGAAAACAAATTACAACTGATGGAATTTTAAACAGGATTGAAAAAATTGACTAGTAGCTAAGGTTACTATTGGAGAGTACAAAAATTGTATAGGCAGATCTATTTGAGCTGGTTACTTTATGTGCAGGCTTTACAAGATTAGCCAATAGCTGTAGGTTTAGGCTTGAGCTACGAGGATTGTTAAACAAGAAATGTGTAGAGAGAGAGAGTAGAGGAAACTAAAAGGGATTACGTTTAGAAAGTATATAATGAAGTTCCAAGGTTGAAGCTAGAAGGTATGTTAAGGAAAGTGTGTAAAGTGAAAGTAGAAGTGATGTTTATAAAGTATATATTAGTTTGGTGTGAGTTAGATGGTGACTTGGCTTCTTCTAATTTAGTAGTTTTAGCCAGGTTCAGTACATGGGCAGATCCACGTAGCAGATAGGTGGGCTTTTAGTATTTTTTTAATTGCACTGTATTAGTGTTGGATTTGATGTCTAGTAGAAGGCTATTCCAGGCTTTGGCGAAATTACAGGAGTAGAGGGATTCTCCAGCGTCAGTTTTGTTTTTTGTTATTTCTAATAGTGCCTTATTGCTAGAGCGAGGGGTCCATTTATTAGAGTTGTTTGTTGGTAAGTTCTTTAGGGCTGTTTTTTTTCAGTATGGTTTATAATATGGTGGGCCATTTTGAGCTGATTGTATTTTAGCAATGAGGGGGAATTCAAGCCATGAAAGTTTTCTGAGAGAGTGGCAGTGGTGGGATCTATAGTTAGCACCAGTTGCATATTTTGCTATTTTATTATAACAGGTTTCTAGTTTTGTCATATCTGACTTTCTTAGGTTGGTAAGGATTGGGGATGCATAAAGTAAAGTTGAGGTAAGGTGGGTTCTAGCAATAGTAGCTCTGGTGTCGGCTGTGAGATAGTGTTTGCTCCTGTAGAGGCACCTTAGTTTGTTATGTACTTTTTTATGGACTGGGCAATGTGAGCATCAAATAGCATATTCTGGTCATTAGTAACCCCTAATAACTTAATACTGGAAACTGGAGTTATGATGGTGTTATTGACTGAGGTAATTTTGAATGCGGGGGGGGGGGTCACAGGCTCTAGTAAGTTAAAACAGTATTAATTTATTTTTGGGGGGGTTCAAAGTTAGTTAAGTATTAGTTAGCCAAGCTTCAATGGCTGCAAATTACTTTTGAGTTATTTGTTCTAGTTGTCGGAGGGTAGGAGCAGCACATATAAGGGTTGAAATGTCTGCATACTGTATTAGTGTGGTATCTTTTGCAGCTGTATGGAGTTTGTTTGTGAAGACTGTGAAGAGGAGTGGGCCAAGGATAGAACCTTGTGGGACTCCCAAGGTTACAGGAAGAAGAGGGGAGAGGTTTTGTTGCCATAATACTGCTTGTTGTCGGCCATCCAGATAGTCTTGAAACCAAGCTATCACTGTCTGGCTGTGGCTTAGATCAGCTATGACATTTAAGAGTTTGGAATGGAATACAGTGTCAAATGCTTTTGACAGATCAAGAAAAATTGAGGAGACTAGCTTACCTTCACTATGAAGCAGGTTAACGGTATTGGTAAAACTCATTAGTAATGTAGTGATGCTACGATTAGGTCAGAATCCATGTTGTGTGGGAGTTAGTAGATTGCGTGTTGATACATATTCTAGCAATTGCATATGAATGCATTTTTCCAAGATTTTTGAAAGGGGGGACAGTATGACTATGTAATGATAGATCGGTCTGTAGAGTTACTGCCTTTGTGAAGTGGAATTATATGCGCTATTTTCCAGAGTTTAGTTGTTTTATTTTCTGTGATAGGGCGGTTAATTAGGATGGTGATGGAGAATGAGATGGCATCGGCTGCTAATTTCAGTTATTCTGCTGGTAGGTTATCTGCAGCCATTGTAGTTGGCTTGAGTTTAACATTTTTTTTACAGTAACAGTAGAGACTGGTTGGAATTGAAAGCAGCTGAGATTGTGAATTGGTGGGGGTAATGGGGGGGTGGGAGAGAAGCTAGTATTTATAAGGTTTAAAATAGATTCGGTAAAGTATTTGTTAAACTGGGTTGGAATATCATCTTTGGTATTGGATAAGTTTGGTGGTGGGGTGATGGTTTGCCCTGGATGCAGTATTTTATTAATGTTGGACCAAAACGTTTGGGGATTTTTCTGATGTTTTATTTGGATGTTATTATAGTAGTCTTTTTTATCCTGCCTAATCTGTTTTTGGCTTTCTGAGTTCTGGGTATTTTTGACAGTTTACTGTGGTTTTCTCCTTAGCCCATTTATCCTAGGCTTTATCTCTTATTTTTAGTAGTGATCTGGTTGACGTAGTAAGCCAGGAAGTGTAGTTGGGTTTAATCCATAAGGTTCTGGGAGGGGCTAGTTTATTTAGGATCCTGATGACATTGGTGTTAAAATAATATACTGCTTCATCTAGAGGAAGATAGCTAACTGGGTTCCAATTGCAATTTCTAAGTAAGGTTGTAAATTCTCAGGCATTGAAGTTTTTGGTATTGTGGATTTTATGGTATTTTAGGATTTTAGTAGTGTTTATTAGTTGTCTGAGAAGAAAAGCTGGGAGGTGATCACTGAGACGGTCGGGTAGACAGCCACAGATCTGTGCGGGGCTGGGATGGCTAGTTAAGATCTTTCTTTGTTTTTTATCAATTCTAGTAGGGGTGTTGATTAGTTCTGAGCAACCATGGAGATTGATGTGGCTTGTAGAAGTAGATGTGTTACAGATATTCCAGTCTATGTAAAAGTCTCCTGCTATGACAGTTTGTTGAGGAGGGTCATAGATGATCATTGTAATATATGTTCCATTGTAGGGATATTCTGGCCAGGTGGGATGTAAATGTCTGTACTATTTATATGCTTTTTTCTGTTAAGATAGAGTTTGGTTAGCATTAGTTCAGCATTTTGGAAAGTGGGGGTGTCTATGTTAAGTACATTTAGAAAAAGAATATTTTTGAATAGGATGGCTACTCCCCCACCTCTTTTTTCCTGTCTATCTTATATATATATATATATATATATATATATATATATATATATATATATATATATAGATTGCAACCAGGAGGTGTTATTTCATTGTCGATAATGTCCGGTTTTAGCCAGGTTTCAATTAGCAGGACAATGTCAGGATGGTAGAGAGTTAGGGTAGCATGGAGCTCATGTATTTTATTAAGGATACTTCTTAGGTTGATGTTTAGTATTAGTAGGTCTGAACTTTTCCTGCTGAGTTGAGGTAGGGTGGCAGGTGGAGTTGTTAGTTAGGGTTGGCTGTGTGGATTATGAGTCCAGGGTTGGGATGAATATCTCCACAACATAGTAGTGTCCATGTTATTAGATGCAGCATTTTTATAAGTTTATGCATGGTCTTATCATATTTTAGAAATATCTGTGGTAATGGGTGGATAGGTAGGATAGTGAATTTTGGTAGTGAGATAGAGGTAGTGTTGTAAATAGAGTGAGCTATTGGAATGGAGGATGGTAGTTTTTATGTTGGCTGTGATAGTGTGGGGGTATGTATGTGGGGATGGGTGCTAGTGATATTGTGAGGGGATGAAAGAAGTGTAAGTAGAGTTAACCATAGTGTTGTAGTGAGGTGTTTAATTAACATGTTTGAATAGTGTGGGAGTGTGTGTTGTTGAGGTAGATGGTTGTGTGTGGTGAAGTATCTGCTAGGTGTGCCTTAGGTTAGGAGTGTTTGGATTAGGTGAGTGGAGTGAGGGTGTGGCTTGCTTAGAATAAATGTAGATGTAGTGAGGGCGGGTGAGATTTGGGGGCAAAGTGGGGGAGCGGAGTGAGCCCGGAGCAGAGTGAAGGGCAAACGGAGCAGGTTGCACCCACTATCTGACTTCGCAATAACAAATAAAACAATCTCCAATGGCCAGGATCGGCTAGGTAAGTGGAAAAATACAACAGATATGAACTACTCCTTACACAAGTATGTTTAAGGTAAAAATTGGTTTGAGAAGCCCATTTAGAAGATGTAGACCCAATTATTGGGGGAGTGCTCTCAAGGAGAACGTTTACAGCTGCAGAGCAATATGTACAAATTGCTAGAGGCGTTCGTTTATTCAAGGAAGCCACAGAAATTAACTAAAACTAAGGCTATGGTATAACGTGGGGAGGGGAGATAAAAACTATCAAAAGAGGGGTGTCATAGGTCCCCGGCAGCATGCTCACTACAGTTTAGCACAGATATGTACTATTGTTACTTGTACAACTTTTTACATGTACCTAGATTAATTAGTTGCTACTTCTGTTAGGGGAGGTATCCCTAGCTGAAAGCAGAGTGTCCGGGCTTGAATTCACACAGCTGAACCTCAGACAGCCTGTTTAACCAGTGCTAGAGGTGAGGGTTACTGGATAGGAAAGAAGATGGAAGGAGTTAGCTGCAATGTGTGGGGGTTGGTAACCAAGCCAAACAGGACAGCAAGAACATTCCATTCCATAATGAACAAGCATTCAAAGTAGCACCATAGACATCATATATTCAGTGTACGTATCATTCCTTATACAGTATAGAGCCTCAGACATCAATTACTGTAGCGGTTGGCAAATTAAATGCACTGGAGTCATAATATGCCTACTTCCGTAGCGGTTCAACTATTTAACTGAGATCAAATTAGTAAGCAGTGATAATGTCATTAAACACCATCGGGAACAATTAGTCACAACAAAGGACTACTCAAAACACCATTATATGCATGGCAACAATATGCTGACACGTTTAAAACAGCACTTACTAGTCCTATATGGTTCAACACTGACAAAAACAATACAATACAGTGTGCTACATCAGATTTCACCATCACTGGAATAAAGGAACAGAGAGCCTGCTGAGCCAGTGGGCAGCAGTATGGTTTTGCAGAGGCCAGTGAATTCTTCAGAAGGCATTTTTAAACATCTTTATTAAATCATATTTTAAATGACATAAGTACACAAACATCAATAGCAAAACTAACATATGTTCATTATTTTCACCTAGTATACATAAATGTTTTCTTTCTAACAATTGTAAATCACTCCTTTACATAAATTGCTCAATTCCTGCCTGCCCTTAAACCTCACTTTTTACCCTGAACATTATCCTGCATGTATTGTTTCAACAAATTTCATTTACTTCTATGTACTTTGTTCCATTTTAAAAAATCCCACTTCCAGATGTTCTTCATTTTTTACTGTTGCAGCCATTACATTTGGGTAATCTGCTGGCAGGTTGCCCTCAGTCGGCCTGAATTCCAAAGTCTTGGATCCTGCATCGGTTGCTGTCTCCTGTTCCATGACGTCAGGTCGTCAGGGGTATAAAACATGCAGCCGACGCCATTTTCTTCAGTCTTTCTTGCTGTGCGGTGCCCGGAGCAGAAGCATTTCGCAAGTGCCGGTCAGCCGACTACTGAAATATTTGAGTTTGAGTTTCAGAACCAAAGTCTTCACTAAAGCTAAGTACCCCGTTGGGGAAACTTTTTTCTTGCTCTATACCGATGTCAGAAAAAGTTAATAATTGTATTACTTGTGGGAAGCAAATACCTCATAAGGATTTTCATTTATACTGCATTCCTTGCTTAGGCCCTGATCACAACGTGCCTGGCTGTCGGTTTTGTGCTACATTTAACCAATGCACTATTAAGCGTCGGTATATTTTTGCCTCGAAGTATTTTGGAAACAGATTTAACTACCCGGAAATGTCATTGGATAGCAATCTGACTACCGGAGTACATAAAAAACGCAAAGAAAAGGACAGAGAAAGGCAGTCGAGATCCAAAACCGACGACGAAGCTTTTCCTAAGCCAGTCGCTGGTTCGCCGGTACTCAGTGAGGTGCTTTTGCAGCCCCTGATACCTGCTACCTTTGAGTCGCAGGCCTCTACCGACACCCATGTGGAGTCCGGCATGCCGCAAGATACTCAAGGTATTGAACCGATGGATGTATCTCCCTCAGATGGGTCCAGAGCCGCTGAGCAGGCACCGACTTCTGAGGGTGTGTTCAGACCTCAACATTTGTATATCAAACCGACGACAACTGCAAAACCAAAGACAAAAGCATCTTCTAAAACTAAAAAACTGACGCATGAGCCACATGCACAGGCCTCTATGCCTAAAAAAAATATGATCAAAATGGCTGAAGACCTTATTACCTTGATCAGGGGTACCCATCCCCTTCCAGATAAGAGGCCTAGGCAAGACACTGATTATGAATCTTCAGATCAGGTTTCTATTTCTTCTGATTCCTCTTCTGATCAGGAATTATCTATACCTTCCTATGAGTATTCTGATGCAGAGGAGTCTATACCATCTGCTTCTCCTCCTGAGGATTATTAATTTGGGGAAACCTTGCATACTTTGAGGGAGCATTTTCACTGGGAGAGTCAAGATTTCTCAGAATCAAACAAGAGGCTCAAGGATTTCCTTCTTCTCCCTCAGCACAGGCCTTTAGCCATTCCCCCTGTTTTAGACATTGTGGATGATGTGTTTTCGGAGTCAAGCTTGACCCCTGACTCCTTGCCTTCAGCTCCCAGTAAGCCTGACAGATATTACAGTGTCCCTGACTCACATAAATTTTTATTTAGAAACCCTGCTGCTGATCCTGAAAACTATTTCACAGGGTCCAAAGGGAGTTAAGGCCTCAACAGCAAAAAATCCTACACCCTCTGACAGAGATTCAGGGGCACTGGACAGATGGGGAAAAAAGGTTTATACATCTGCAACCTTGGCAATCAGAGCCTTAAACTGTCAATTTCACATGCTTAAGTGTCAACGACATGTTATGGGATTGCGGAAACAGAAAATGATGCTGATTTCTGAATTTGCAGAAAATAAAGAATTGCAGGAATTATTGCATGCAGCTGAACAGGTTGGAAAGCATACTTTGCAATGTGGTTTTGACTCCTTAGAGGCCTCCTGCAGGGCCTCAGTTACTGAATCTGTGATTAGGAGGCATGCCTGGCTAAAGGAACAAAATTTGCCTGATCATGTTAAAGCTAAATTGCTAGATGCACCTTTACAGCATGATACTCTGTTTGGTATTAAGGCAGAATAGGTTTTAAAGAAAATGGAAGACAAAGCTAAGTCTATGCAAACTGTTAAAGACTTCTTACAAGTGCAGCCACCAAGATTTAGTAGACACTGGCCTACAAAGAATTGGTCCTTTCCTGTGTCAGACAGAGCTCAAAGGGCAAATCCAGATGCCCTAAGGGTTCCAGATACCAGGTGCAAGATTCATACAGGTCAAAGCAATGGGGCGCTTCTACCTCCAAATCTGGAGGAGATAAAGCGCAAACCTACAGAAAACAGTCCCAATGACTTCCCTCTGCCAACACTAAACACTTATCTTTTGGCAGCACTTTTAGGGGGAAATTAGCACTTTTTGCTCAAAATTGGCAGTTAATAACCAAGGACAAGTGGGTACTAAACATAGTATAACAGGGATACAGATTCCAGTTCCACACTCTGCCAATGGCAAATGATTGGCCAGATCTGCCCAAAAATCATTGGGCAGAGGCACAGAAACAGGTTACGTCCCTCATGGATATGGGGGCCATTCAGCCAGTACCAGAACAGGAAAAAGGACAAGGTTTTACTCAAGACTGTTTTTGGTACCCAGAAAGGACAAGGCCTGGCGGCCAATACTGGATTTATCAATTTTGAACACATACCTGGACATTCCAAAATTCAAAATGCTGACTTTACAGCAGCTTCTGCCCATGCTGGGCAAGAATGCTTGGCTGGTGACATTAGACCTAAAAGAGGCATACCTGCATGTCCCAATAAGACTATTGTGCAGAAGATACCTCAAATTCAAGGCTGGCTTAATGCATTACCAATTCTCTGCACTGCCTTTGGTTTATCTACTGTGCCCAAGGTCTTCACAAAGTGCCTGGCACCAGTAATTGCATTTTGCAGACAAAAAAGTATACAAATATACCCTTACTTGGATGACTGTCTCATTCAAGCGGAGAGCAAGGACATTCTTCTTCAACACCTTGCATTTGTGAAAAGGCTTCTAACATGCCTAGGGTACATGATAAACAAAACAAAATCACAACTGGTACCCTCTCAAAAGTTAACATTCCTGGAGGCACGCTTGAATACAACTGCCCAGATGGCTTACCTCATGCCAGACAAGCAAAGGCAACTGACTACTTACTTCAAACTGACAGCAAAAACCCAGTTATCTGCAAGACACATTCTGCAGGCTTTGGGCTTCATGGCATCCTGCATCCTACTGATTCCATATGCAAGACTGCATATGAGGAAACTTCAGTGGTACCTAAAAAGTTTATGGAGTCAACATTCTCAGAGTCTGGAAACAATGATTCCTCTCATACCCTGCCTACAACAGGAGTTTTTATGGTGGGCAAAGGCATGTCACCAAAACATGGGACGGGCCTTCACTCTACCCCCTGCCAGCCAAACCTTAACAACAGATGCATCAGATTATGCCTGGGGGGCCCACATGGCAGGAAGATGCATTCAGGGCATATGGACCCCAAAGCAAATGCATCTACATATCAACCAGCAAGAGATGCTAGCTGTTCAAAATGCCCTAACAGCCTTCAAAGACTTACTTCATCCAGGACAACTACTGATAAAGATGGACAGCACCACGGTCATGTGGTATATAAACAAGCAAGGGGGCACACACTCATACCCCATTTGCTGATTAGCCATGGCACTGTGGGACACAGCTTTGACCTACAAAATACATCTCCAAGCTCAATTCCTGCCAGGAAAACAAAATACTCTGGCAGACGATTTAAGCAGAAACCTTATGGACCCTCACGAGTGGAAACTAAATCCACAAGTCTTCAGCATGATAACAGAGAAATGGGGGAGCCCAGACATAGATCTATTTGCCTCTCCTCAAAATTATCAATTGAAGAGATTCTGCATAAGGACATATCACAGACAAGCATGGAAAGTGGACGCCCTATCCTTCAGTTGGAAAAACCTATCAGTTTACGCCTTTCCTCCTCTGCCTCTTCTTCCCAAGGCCCTCCTAAAAGTCAGACAAGAGAAACCAAAGATGATACTAATTGCCCCGGACTGGCCCCGCCAATACTGGTACCCAGTCCTAAAGAACTTGTCGCAATACCCAGCTTGGACCTTACCTCAAAGACCTCAACTACTGTCCCAGCAAGACAATCAGATCCTGCGCAATCAACTCCAGACACCCAACCTGGTAGCATGGCTGATCATGTAGTTATACAAACAACTCCTCTCAGTAAAGCTGTGATGGATGTCATTTTGGAAGCCAGAAGGCCTCGTACTAGAAAATCTTATGCTGATAAATGGAAGAGATTCTTTGCTTGGAATCAAGCACAAGGAACTGATACAGCAGAACCAAATATTCCTCAGATATTACAATACTTAACTGAGATGCTTGACAAAGGCCTATCTTTATCTTCAATTAAAATCCATGCCTCTGCCATTTCAGCTCATTACAATACAGAGCCACCAATCTTTTCTCATCCTTTACTAAAGCAGTATCTTAGAGGAGCCAAAAATGTAAGGCCTCCTAGAAGAGCACCATTACCTGCATGGGACCTCAATTATGTATTGGAAAAGCACACCCTGCTTCCATTTGAACCAGCTGCTACCGCTGATATAAAGTTCTTATCATGGAAAACAGCTCTGCTACAAGCAATTACTTCAGCAAGAAGAGTTTCAGAGCTACAGGCCCTCATGGCTGTGGAGCCTTTTATCATATTTTACCCAGACAGCATGTCTCTGAGGACAAATCCTATATTTATGCCTAAGGTGGTTTCCAGTGTGGCTCTTAACCAAACAATTCATCTGCCAACCTTTTATCAAAATCCACAGAACAAGGGGGAGAGAATTCTGCATTCCATGGACGTACACAGACAGCTTAGATTCTACTTGAGCAGGACCAAAGCTCTAAGAAAAACTGAGCAATTGTTAGTGTTATATGCTGCAGGATCAGAAGGAAAGGCTATTTCAAAGCAGACAATTTCAAAGTGGATAAGCCACTGCATCCGTTTCTGCTACTTACACCATGGTAAACCTGTGCCCAAGGGCATTAGGTCTCATTCCACCAGAGCTGCAGCTACTTCAGCAGCCGTTCTCAGAGGAGCACTGTTCACACCTTTACAAAGCATTATCATTTGCCTCTCTAAGTCCAGGGCAGGCTTTGCCACTGCATTTCTGCAGGGCCTTATAGCCGCACCTAATGCTGTTTAGCTCCAGCCTCCCAACCATAGTTTTGTGATTCTACCCAAATGTAATGACTGCAACAGTGAAACAAGAAGAACATAGTACAGTTGTGTACACATCATAAATGTAGATGTTCGAGTATATTCACTGTTGCAGTCCGAGTTACCCGCCCTCCATCCCCCAGTCATTCTGGAGTTTATCTTTCCTTCTCTATCTTCTACAGCCTATGTGGTGTATTAGCTTGTAGATGAAGGTAAAGTTTATATTGATGTATGTATATATATATATATATATATATATATATATATATATATATATATATATTTTTTTATTTTTTTTTTTTTTTATATATATTTTTGTTACCTTTTTGAGGGCAGCTGACATTTGTGGCAAGAAAAACTAAAGAAAATGGTTTCGGCTGCATGATTTATACCCCTGATGACCTGACGTCATGGAAGAGGAGACAGCAACTGACGCAGGACCCAAGACTTTGGAATTCAGGCCGACTGAGGGCAACCTGCCAGCAGATTACCCAAATGTAATGACTGCAACAGTGAATACACTCGAACATCTACATTTTTGGTAAGTGCACACAGCTGTACTTTCTTTAATCTCAGTTTACAATATTCATCACTTGATTTACAGCTGGTTTAGATTTTGATTTCCATTATCTAGAAACTGCTTTTTTGGTACCAATAACATTAAACTTTATAGGGCTTTACTATGCCCAAACAATTCAGATCCTATCTCTCAGATAAAATGAATCATGTCCTCTGTTACAATGATTTGCTCCCCCAACATTTCTAACAAAGGATTCTGTAGGGAATTTTTAAAATCTGCCAGCTTATTGCCCCCCCCCCCCCGAAAAAACAAGTCTGCTTGGGGGTATAAAATTCCAATGCAAATACTTCCAGGCAAAAATCCTAAATCTTCTTGTCTTTCTTGCATACTTGAGAGCCTCCCATTGTTCCTTTCTAAACTCCACTTATAGTTGTCATGAAATGTTATATACTGACTATTAATTATCAGCTTTTTAACCATGGTTTCTCTTCTAGATAAAACTAAAAACTCTTACCATAGCTAGTGTGATTATAGAAGGTAGTGCCAGCCATGCTAGGAGAAGTAGGGCAGTGGATTCGTATAACTTATGCCAACACAGCTAGCTGGAATTTTGTAAGTAATTATATGCCATTTGTACATCAAACTGATTTGTTCAGATGCATGTGCTGAAAATGTATTTGTGAGGTTTGCTTGTGTTAAAATATGTCAATAGTGCACCCCGCTGGAAGGAAAAGAAATGTACATCTATTATTGTAACTGAATTAAATGTATATGTTGTAATAGCATATACTGGAAGTAGAGAAGTAAATTTTAATCCACCTGACTATGCAAAATATATCTGAAATTAAATTACTTAATGGGTTAAGCTATAAAGATGTTATCCCACAGTTTTGAATGGAGCCAGAGGCGCAATGTCTGGGCTAGAGAATAGCTGGTAGGTCCTGTAGGAACAGTGAAATGGTTTTATGGTTTTATAACTTCCAGCAGCTGCACCACATCTGAGAAAAGCTCTGTCTGTGTGTATTGTAGCACATAGGTGCGTAACCCTGGTAGCTTCAAGTGATGGGAGATAGTGCAGGAAACAGAGTCAGATGACCAGATGTATGTGATGTCATTCTGTACAGAAACAATGTTTTAATATTAGAGGAAGCTGAAGTCTGTGCAGCATTCTGTATTCTGTCTTGGATCTGACAACAAGAACCACTCACCCATCTTGCCTTGCTCTATTCAGTAAGTAGAAACATTTATTCTTTTAGTCAATCAGGAATAGATAGTGAGACTAGCTAAATACTGTTTTTCTATAACTCTGTGAAAATTTCCATCAGTGTTATTTTTAATATTCCCTGTCACTAAAACTCTGGTGTTTATTATAAATAGATGTTTAGTATTTTCATGATTTTTATTATTTATTATTAAATATATTTAAACTTTTCATCTTGACTGGTCCTTTTAGAAACATACTTAAGTTTTGAGAGTATTTGCACATATTTATTTGGTGATAACTCTGGCCACTCCTGAAAGTCTTGCTGTTTGGTCAACATTACCATTTGTATTAATATTAACTTCACTCAGTATAATTGGATACCCTTTTAAGAGCCTTATAGTAACTGACTGGTGGCAGTGAATCTACCTTATAGTCTGGGCAAAGTTGGTATAGCAGGTAATCTGCGCCAGTGTTTTCCCAGGTGTGTGTGTGTGTGTGTGTGTGTGTGTGTGTGTGTGTGTGTGTGTGTGTGTGTGTGTGTGTGTGTGCATGTGCGCGTGTGTGTGCGTGTGTGTGTGTGTGTGTGTGTGTGTGTGTGTGTGTGTGTGTGTGAAAATTAAATCTCAAAGAGTGTGTGTGTGTGTCAGCTACTTGGGGCAGAAACAGTAAGCACTGTTTTCACAGAGAGGGTCCTGGGGGACTTGGCTTGGACGCTAACCCTTCAGCTGCACCAGTGGAGAGTCTTACTGGGAACCTGAAGGGAGACAGATAGAGAAATCCAGACCCTGGATTGAGTGTGTTTCCTGTGTGCTCTTAAGAGAAATTGTGCTTGATGCAGAAAAGGTCTGCATCTGGAAATACTATGTGTATCCATTTGTATTCCAAGTGAACATCCCTCTCCAATGTCAGTGGTGAGGATTCAGGCTATTTGATTACTGGTCCAGAGTTGGGATGTCACAGCTAATCTTTCCCTTAGCACTCCCATATCCCTTTCTCATTGTCTGTACTGTTATTAATCCCTGGTAAGGAAGGCAGGCTCTAACTTGCAGTCCAAGCTTCTGCTTGGCCTCATCCCACTTTATTACCTTTCACTCTTTAGTTCACCTTTGTTCCTTTGCTAAGTTTCCTCAGCAAATCCCATATCCCATTTAACTCTTGCCCTCTTCCCCTCCTAAATAACTTTCTTCCACATTTTATTAAGTATCATCCCTTCAGAAGGGCTGTTAGTGCTAAAAGTGAATTACAGGTGGAAGGTGGCAGAAATGCATCACTATTTCATTCAAGAGTTTAGATGTCTGCACACACACAGCATTGAAGATGAAAGCAAAAAAACAATAATACATTTTAAAATGTGTTGTTTTTGTTAATTGAGTGCACTGCTGTTTTTATAGAGAAATCCAGAGAGGGATTTTCCAAATATATAGTGAACAGAAATTCATGCAACACAGATGGACATATGCAGAAATTAATCCACAGGTCAAATTATGATCCATACTATGGCCACATACATGCATATATCTGATAGAAGCAAAGTGCCTGACTGTAATCACTTGAGATTTACTGGCAAAATACCACTTAACGTCTATGGTATCCAAAGTGTAGAGAGTCAACCGCCTGCTGAAGTAAGAGGAGGCACAGTGCTGATGCTCATTGCACATCCATCCCATGAGCTGTCATGGGTAGGCAAAAGGTGAGAGGGTAGAAAAAAATAAATATGTTGAGCCACCCATTATGGCCTATCCGGGCTGTCTCTCTAGTTATGGAGGAGTGAAATGGCTGATTAGTTGTGATAGGGTTGATGATCAGCAAGCAGCAGAGGCAAAGAGAACTGGAAAAAAAAAAGAAATGGTAGAGATGGGGTTAGGGAGTCAGGATTGACATACACCCTATTTCACTGTGGCCAATATTATACAGAGTATACTACCTCAAAATGTATGTTGCTCCAAAGGACTCCAAGATACCCTCTGCTACTTCCACATTACTTAGTATGTGAATGTTTGTGTGCATTGTTAACAGTTTCCTGTGAGTTAGACAGGTTTAGTTGGTACAGGGATGATTTCTTATTGAGTTATA